>NC_088871.1:42252658-42387826 GCF_032884065.1 Artemia franciscana
ATAACCTTTAGTATCGAAAAAATATAATCCGCACATAAGCGGAATATTGTAATTCCGTAAAGGCAATCAAATACGTATGTAAATACGTCAACAAAGGCAGCGACATGTTTGTTCAACTGAAAGTAAGGAGCAGCATTAAAACTTAAAACGAACAGAAAATATTACGCATATAAGGGGTTCATCTCCTCCCAATACCTTACTCTTTACGATAAAGTATTTTTAGTAATTTCAACTATTTATTCTTCGGCCTTTGTGATTCAGAGGTCATTCTTAAGGAATTAGGACAAAATTTAAGCTTTAGTGTAAAGTGCGAGGTACTGACGAGTGGGCGAACCCTCTCATATACGTAATAAAAACATACGAATATAGAAGTTTGTTACGTAAGCTAGTTTGTAAATTACGTATATCTTATACTAATGAAAACATTCGTAAAAAACTAAAAGTTCTTGTTGCCTTTTTAAGTACCCAAAAAATTGGAGGGCAACTGGGCCTCCTCTCCTCCTTTTTTCTCAAAGTCGTTCAATCAAAACTATGGGAAAGCCATTTAGCCAAATAAATAAATATGCAAATTTTGTTTTAATTATTCATCTGCGGAGAGCCGAATTCAAAACATGGATTAACTAAAAAACGTTCATAAATTAAATAAAAACACAAGTTTTATTTAACTGAAAGTAAGGAGCGACATTAAAACTTAAAACGACCAGAAATTACTTCGTATATGAAAAAGGCTACTCCCTCTTCAACGCCTCGCTCTTTATGCTAAAGTTCGACTCTTTCTCACAGCTCTGCTTTTTTTTAAGTTAAAAAAATTAGCGTATAGAGCGGAGCGTTGAAGAGGGAGCTGCCCCTTTCATATACGAAGTAATTTTTGTTCGTTTTAAGTTTTAATGTCGCTCCTTACTTTCAGTTAAAAAAACTTGTTTTTATATATATATATATATATATATATATATATATATATATATATATATATATATATATATATATATATATATATATATATATATATATATATATATATATATATATATATATATATATATATATATATATATATATATATATATATATATATATGTATATATTTAAGTGCAATATCTAAAAAAGTATTAAACGCGTTGTGACAGTATTGATAATTGTAGTCACTCTTAATAATGTCATTTCTATTTTCTACTACAGATAAAACTGTTTTTGTCTTTTTTGTTTATTCTTTGTCAGACCTTGATAAGGCTTGACTTTGTTAAGAATGATTAATGCATTTATGAATTTTAGTTTAGCTTGCTATGGTATATCAGGAAGCAGGAATTAATTAATATATATAGCCTATGCTTCAAGGTGATTCCTCTTAACTATTTTTATTATTGGCGCAGTAATATGTTCTTTTAATTTATTCATAGTTCTAGCGATAAATTTTTTTCTATTAGTCTTCATCATTATTAATTACTCAAGAGGATGGAGTCGTCTTTTTGGGGGCATCCTACTTCAACTATTATCTCTATTTTTAGAAGTTCTACTCTGTGGGAGAGAAACAATACTAATCCGTACCTCTAGACTATGGATAATTACGCGTAAATTCTTAAATTAAGAAATATTTCGAGATGTTCAGTGCCGTGTTAGCTTACTGGACTTATACTACGTTATACGTTATACTGTTTTTACGTTATACTGGACTTTAAATAAAAAAATAAAAAAAATAAAACTAGTTTTTTTTAACTGAAAGTAAGGAGCGACATTAAAACTTAAAACGAACAGAAATTACTCCGTACATGAAATGTGCTGTTACGAAGTAACTTGCAATTACTGAAATAAGTTTTGCAAATTGGGACTGAAATTTTTTGGAGGATTATTTATTGTGGAATTGGCAAATTGCGGGCCCTCTTTGGAAAGTGCACTGCTCACTGATACGAAGGAAAGTCTTTTAGGCCGACTTTATACAGGTTGGATTTGAATCCACTTGGATGCAATAGGGAGGCTCGGCCCTCACATAAAGATAAGTCTTTTTGCTCTGTTTATCGACTTCTAAAAATAAGATACTGTTAAGGATGCAGCGTTTTAAGCAGTTTGATTTTGCGCTAGCTAAATTCAAGAACTACCCCCTATGGCCTGTGAGAATTTTGCAAATAGGAAAGGTTTCGCACGGAAAGCCCACTTATCTGGTCTTTTGTTACGGTAGTCATGCTGAATTTAGGGTAATAGAAGCGAATCTTCAAGAATATAGCCCTAAAACGATAGATTCATCCACACCTGCTGTCAAAAAAGCAATTGTGGAACTTGATAATACCCCCTAAGTTTATAAAACTCTTTCTAAGACTTTTTTAGCCCTGAAAGCAAGTGATAAATTAGGGTCTAACTCAGTTTCTTCAAGTATTGCCCCAATTTATGACAAATTAGTTGCAACTGAAGCCCAACTAGAGAAGACAAGAAGTGATCTGCTTGATAATATTACAAAGAAAGTGACTGAAAAGTTTAAAGACCCAAGGTCACTGAAAGAGGCTACTGAACTGATAGTCAGCCAGGTTTTTGATTCAGTCACACTCGAGTTTAATCCAAAGTTTGTAAAAATTGAGCATACTCTAAGTAGTCTGAGAAATCAAATTGAAAATTTGGTGGAGAGGATTAGTAGAATAGAAAAAAAGCTTGATGATTATGATCAAGAATCCTTACTCGATAGTCTTGTTTTTCATGGGGTAAAGCAGTTACCTGGTATAGACACTCGTACGACAATATCTCGCATTTTAAATTGCAAAATGTCTGTGACAGACGTCTCCTCTTCTGATTTGATTAATGTATACCGTCTCCGATTGAATAATTCGACTACACAGCATGAAGAAAGGTCTAGATTAGAGTTGCTCCGATCGTTGTTAAATTTTCTGGCAAAGATGTGGCCCGTAGAGTGTTTAAAGCAAAAGCTAGACTTGCTTCAACTGGTGTTTTTGTATCGGAGTCTCTAACTAAACGTTGCCGGGACATTTTGAACTCAGCGAAAGACAAGTATGGTCAACGAAATGTTTGGTCAGATCAGGGTCAAATTTTGGCAAAGCCTAGTGCAGGGTCAACAGTCATGAAAATCCGTTCTATTACCGACTGTATTTAGTTACCTAGTTTCATATGTTATGATTAGTATTTTTTTTTACATTTGTTTATTTTGTTGTAAGGTTTTTGCTTATATTTTCTTCTTTTCTTTTTTTTTCGTTTTATGTGTATTTTTTCTTTCTTGCTTTTTTTTCCATTTAGAGAGATTTGTTTTGGTAGGAGATTTCATTTACTCTCGCTGCGTCTATACTGGATGATTTAATGAGCCGACCTTTTCTCCTTGAACAGGTTTTGTCGGCACAAATAGCAAATGATATTGAACCTTGTATGAACCAAGTTAAATTTAAACAGTTGAGAAACAGTGCTTATGTTCAATGTTCGCAGTTAAGCCCCGTGGAATCTGATTTACTGAGTTTATGTGCCTGGAATTGCCACCTAACCACGTGTTATGAGGATGTGTTGCAATTTCTCTCGGATTCTCAAGGTAAAGTTAGTTTTATTGGTATATGTGAAAGTTTTTTGAGTCAGGAACATTCTGTTTCATTGTATTCTTTTCCAGATTAGAATTTGGAGATTAAAAACCGGACGTCACTTTATAGAGGGGGAATTGCGTGTCGTTGACATACCATGTTAGAACTGATATTGATGTTTGGATAGAGGGTAAATTCGAAAGTTTTAGTCTGGAATTAGATATGGGAAGTAGTAAATTTTTGATTAGTGTTGTGTATAAGCCACCAAGTGCTAGCTGGGATGAATTTGAACGTGGGTCTGATCAACTTGCGCCCGCAGTGTCTTTGACAGGTTTAGATTTTATTTGTAGGGGTGATTTCAACTTTGATCTGCTTAAATTGAATGGAGCGAATTTTGATTTTTTTAATTTGACGGTTGCTCATGATCCTTTCCCCATAGTAAATATTCCAACACGTGTTACGAGTCATTCAGCCACTCTTATTGATAATATTTTTGTTGTTTCTAAGTATCTGGACCGTAGTTATGCCGATGTGGTACTATACCCTTGTTCGGACCATTTCCCAGTTGTTGGAGCGGTACTTTGTGGTCGAATAAAAAGAAATAAAATAAAAAAAGTAATGACTAGGTCATTGAAAAAGGTGAATTTACAGAGGTTTGGTGAAGAGTTGAGTACCATTGGTTTTAGTGAGATTATAGATATGAAAGATAACGCTTCTGGTGCATTTGATCGTATGATGGGGGTCGTACAGCCAATTTATGATAAGACTTGCCCAGTGAAATTCTTGAAACCCCGTAAGTGTGAACCCAGGAAGCCCTGGATAACTATTGAAATTCTTAAAGTGTCAGATTTGAGAAATCAAGCGTATGTGGAATATTTAAATAGTGAATGTGCCATTAAACTGGAAGAATTCAAAATAATACGCAACAAAGTAAACTCGATGAGAAGAAAGGCTAAAAAAGAATACTTTGCAAACCAATTGAGTTTAAATAAGGATAATACTAAAAGAATTTGGAAAGTTATTAATGACCTATTGTGAAAAGAGAAAGAAGCTCCACCTAATTCGCTACTGATTCAAGGTGAACTTTGTTAATGATGAAATAAGTATCACGACTAAATTTGCTGTGTTTTTTTCAAGTGTTGGGCAAAATGTACAGGCGCAAGGGTTGGTGAACTTTAATAATGATTTAATGAAAGATGAATTTGTGGATGATAGAGGAATCGGAAATGAAATTGAATTTCAGCCTTGTATTGGAGATGAAATTCTGAAGGTTGTGAAAACAATCAAATAGAATTCAGCAGGGACAGATGGCATTAATCTGAAAACCTTTAAGTCAGTGATATGTTATTTAATGCCATGTCTAGTCCGTATCATCAATCTTTCCCTCCAAACCGGTAAAATCCCTGATGTACTTAAAAGGGCAAAAGTAATCCCCCTTCACAAAGGTGGCTCTAAGCTAGAAATTGAAAATTATAGACCCATATCAATCCTACCCTTGTTTTCGAAAATATTTGAAAAAATTGTGCATAAAGGGCTTTATGATCACCTTATGAAAACGGGGATGTTAAGTGAAAACCAGTTTGGCTTTAGGGAAGGTCATTCGACGTCGGACGCCGTGCATTCCCTTTGTGATATTTTAAATAAATGCTTTGTACGTGGTAAAATCCTTTGACCGTTTTTATCGATTTTAGAAAAGCATTCGATACAGTGGATTTTAATATACTACTCAAACGTCTGCAATCCCTTGGAGTTCGTGGTAACTATTTAAAGTGGTTTAATAGTTGTTTAAGTGGTAGATCTATTTAAGTTGTATTAAATGATGTGTTTTCTTCTCCTTTTCAAGTGAGGTGTCGTGTACCTCAGGGGTCTGTTTTGGGACCACTTCTGTACCTTGTGTATGTTGATTCAATGCGTTTCTACTTACCTGAGTGTTGTATTGCGACTTTTGCGGATGATACAGCTTTAACTATGTCTAGTCAATCTGTCGATGATTTGTTGTTGAAAGTTAATAGGGTATAAAGGCATTTTTTGTCTTTACAAGTTTGAGCCTTTTGTCAGTAAACGTTAATAAAACTATTTTTATGATCTATAGGAGAGTTGGTAAGCCTCCATGTGTTGATAAAAGATATTTTTTAACGGCAGGCCTTTGTCACAGGTGCATGAAGTACGTTATTTGGGGTTTCAGCTTGATTGTAATCTATCTTGGAAGAACCATAGTGATCTTGTTGCAGCTAAAGTTGCTAGAGGTTTGGGAATTTTGCGTCAATTAAAGCATGTTCTACCATTACCAGTTCTTTTATTATTATACCAAACCATTGTTGCACCTTATATTTCTTATGGTTGTGTCCTTTGGTCTAGTAATTTCTATGCAAATTTTAAAAGAGTGCATATCCTACAAAATAAAACAGTACGTCTTCTTGGTAATTATGTAAAAAATGTGAATGATACCGCGTCATGTTTTAAGAAATTACGAGTGCTTAACATTGGTCAGATTCGAGATTATCAAGCAGCTGTTTTTGCGTATCGATGTTGCAATGATGTATGTCCTCCAGTTTTTACCAGTTTTTTTCGAGTAAATCGTTCTCTCCATGGGTATGAGACTAGAGAGGCAGATAATTTTATTGTTGAGTACCGAGACACCACACGTGCAGCTTTCGGAATTAGGTATTTAGCTCCGGCTATTTGGAATGATATCCCAGCTGGCATTAGGGAGGCGGAACATATTGGGTTGTTTAAAGAAAATTAAACAAACATTGATTGGAAGTGGGGAGATAATTCTTTTTTTTCTTCTTTTTTTTTATAATTATTGTTATCCTTTATTTATGTATATTCTGGTATTAAGGAGTAATTGAGTGAGAGTGTTTTGTCCTTCTTTAATTTCTGTTTTTTTTTGGTTTTTTTTTTATTAAATTAGGTTGAGAATCAGAGGATTGCAGACGTCCAACATCAGGCTCTTTGAGCCTTCCCCAGGGCGGTTGTGTGTATTTATAGTTTTTGTAATTTAGTAGTTAATAAAGAGAGTTCACCCTATAAAAAAATGGGTTGTCTCCTCCACAATCCCTCGCTCTTTACGCTAAAGTTTGACTCTGCCACAATTCTACTTTTTAAAACAATTAAAAACTTTAGCGTAAAGAGCGAAGGATTGCGGAGGGGACAACCCATTTTATATACGGAGTAATTTCTGTTCATTTTAAGTTTTAATGTTGCTCCTTACTTTCAGTTAAAAAAACTATTTTTTTTATTTAATTTCTGAACGTTTTTGAATTAATTTATGTTTGATTTTGGCTCTCCGCACATAAATTATTAAAATGAAGTTTGTATATTAATTTATTTTTGGCAAAGTGACTTTCTCTTAGTTTTGATCAGACAATTTTGATAAATAAGAGGTGGGGAAGGAGGCCTAGTTGCTCTCCAATTTTTCGGTTACTTAAAAAGGGAACTAGAACTTTTAATTTTTAGCGAACGTTTTTATTAGTAAAACACATACGTAACTTAAGAATTAACTTACGTAACAATTTTTTATATTCTTATATTTTTATTATGTATACGAGGGGGTTTGTACCCTCGTTAATACCTCGCTCTTTACACTAAATCGTAAGTTTTGTCCCAATTCTTTAAGAATGACCCCTGAATCAGAAAGGTCGTAGAATAAATAGTTGAAATTACTAAAAATACTTTAGCATAAAGAGTGAGGTATTTATCTTCTCCTAAATACCTCGCTCTGTATGCTAAAGTATTTTTAGAACCCCTCATATGCGTAATAATCTCTGTTCGTTTTAAGTTTCAATGCTACTCCTTACTTTCAATTGAAAAAACGTTTTCATATTTATTTTTTCATTGTTTTTTATAGTAATGCTAGAAAATCCTGCGCCCTTTTCATTGAATTTTTCTTCCTCCATGACATATTCCTCCAAGGAAAGATCCTCCCACATAGCCCCCTCTCTCAACCCCAACCCCCAAACCAAAAAAATCCCCCTGGAAACGTCTGCAAATTTCCCAATAACCATTGCTTAAACGCTGGTCAAAGTTTGTAACTTACAGCCCCTCCCCCAGGGATTTGGGGGGGGGGATAAGTCATTTCCAAAGATATAGTTATTATGGTTTTCGAATATCCGGAACAAAACACCTATCTTAAAATTTTGATACAATGACTTTGAAAAAAAAGAGCGTGGGAGGGGGCCTAGATGCCCTCCAATTTTTTTGGTCACTTAAAAAGGGCACTAGAAGTTTTCATTTCCGTTACAATGAGCCCTCTTGCGATATTCTAGGACCACTTGGTCGATACGATGACCCCTGGGGAAAAAAACAAAAAAAAACCAAATAAACACGCACCCGTGATTTGTCTTCTGGCAAAAAATACGAAATTCCACATTTTTGTAGATAGGAGCTTGAAATTTTTGCTACAGGGTTTTCTGATACGCCGATTGCGATGGTGTGATTTTCGTTAAGATTCTATGACTTATAGGGGGTGTTTCCCCCTATTTTCCAAAATAAGGCAAATTTTCTCAGGCTCGTAACTTTTGATGACCAAGACTAAATTTGATGAAACTTATATATTTAGAATCAGCATGAAAATTCGGTTCTTTTAATGTATCTTTTAGCATCAAAATTCGTGTTTTAGAGTTTCGTTTACTATTGAGCCGGGTCGCTCCTTACTACAGTTCGTTACCACGAACTGTTTGATAGATAAATTTTGTGGGGGCTCCTTAGCCCTGTGATGGCAGTTTATATGGAGTAGGAACAGTGTGGGCCCGAGGGTGCTGCCCTGGATGACACCGCTCTACGTGACTTCGCTTAGAGAAGATTCCATTTATTCTTGTTTGCTGGGATCGACTTTTGGGAAAATCCTCTATCCAGGTGGGAATGGAGGATGTCAGGTTGAAGATTTTGATCTGGTTTAGTAATTCAGAGTGGAGGACTGAATCAAAGCCCTTTTCCACATCGACGAATACTGCAAGAACAGACTTTCCACTCTCAATGGCTTCCATCCAGTCATTCTCTGTCCAGTCTAGTCTGGATTTCCGTCCAGTGTTTTTGCTTCTTTTTTTTCTTGTTGAGTGTTTGATCAATATCTGATGTTTTTTTTTATTGTAAGCGTTATCATTTGTCTTTTCTTTAAATTTATATTGTAGCCTACTCCTCATTTTTTGAGGGATATAGAGAAAATCAATAAATAATTCAAGCCTTCAAGAAGTGCAGTGGTGGTGCCCTTTCTCGGTAGAAATTTTAATTGGTTTGGGTTGATCAGCTTATTTTCCAGTATATGCTCAATGAGGCCATTTCTAAGGATTCCCTCTATGAGTTTAAAGACGAGGCTTTTCAAGCTGGTATGTCTGTAATTCTCAGGTTCGGTTTTTGAACCTTTTTTGAAGATTGAGGTTGCTGTAGCTGTCTTTCAATCAATGGGTAGTTTCCCCTGCTCTACCGAGAGTTGAAATATGTGCAAGAGGGGCTCTTTAAGTTCTTGTTTTCCTTCATCAGCCATTTGGCATGGATGTAATCTGGTCCAGGAGACTTGTCGGGCTTCAGTTCACTCAGTTGGTTCAGAACATGTGCTGGGGTAATTTGGATCTCATTAATACTGGGGCTATTGTGGGGCTATTTCTGGCAGCTGTCTCGGTTTGTGTGGCTGTCTGGGAGGTATAGGCGGAGCTGAAGAAGTCGTTGAGGAGTTGTGTTTTTTCTTTGCCCTCTGATACAGTGTCACCATCCTTATTGACCAGGTCAGGCACCCCATGGCGAAAAGTGATTTTGGAGTTTACATGCTTTCAAAATTTTTGGGGGCTGTTTTGGCTTCAAATAGTATCTTCCTTTTAGTTGCTCTTGTTATCTTTCTTGAAGAACTTCGAACTGAATTTTTCACTTCTGTATTCTTCATTGTCTGAGATTAAACCCGTCTTCCTCCATTTCTTGAACTTTCTAGATTTCCTGTTGATGAGCCGTTTTATCTTGGAGTCTAGTCTGGGGAAGGTTTTTGGAGTAAGTTTTTCCTTCCAATTCGTTGCAGAATCGAGAAACCGTCCAATGACATCCTTCAAGATGGCCATTTTTTCATCGACACTTTCTGCGACTTAGACAATTCCCAGTCAACAGCCTGTATTTCTTCTCTGTACTTCTGGGAGTCAACACAGGCGTATTCCCGTTTGCTACATTGGAAGCGTTTGGTTGAGCTTGGCGCAGTAATTGTTGTCATCAGACAGCAGTGTTCACTTTTCTCAAGGGGACGCAGGTGCTTTACGTCTAATATGCTGTCAGGATTTGTTGGCAGCATCAATTCCAGTATGTTTTCAGTCTTACCCTCTCTGTAACGTGTTGATTTGGCTACGTGCTGTTTCAAGAAAGGATCTTTTATGAATTCAACAAAGGAATGGTTTGAGCTTTCTGTTGAGGTCCACTTCAGTTTAGGTAGGTTGAAATCACCCATACAGAGGAGATCTCCCTTTGCGCTGGCATTTTCCCTGAGCAGGGTATTTATGTCTGTTATTGATATGGGCTGGCTTAATAATTTGTATGCACATATCAGATTTATTGGGCCTGCATTTGTGTGAGCTGTGACTCCGATGGCTTCAATGGTATTCGTCTTTGGTGCATCCAGTTTTAGCATAGCTAGGTCATTTTTAGTGTAGATGGGGCAACCTCTCCCGTTGTCTTCTAGATAGCTACAGAAGCTATAGCCGTCGATACATATTTCCTGCTCTTTTAGCTTACATTGAGAAAACTTAAGCTTAATTTCGAATTTCGGTCAGCAACGTCCGGAGCAAATCATTTCTCAAGAATATGGTTAGGTTTTCCCTCAACTCATATTATTTGCTTACGATTTGGTTTCTGAGTTGTTTTTGTCCAGGTACAAGCTGATGAGTCAGGAGTGGAGAGTACCTGCCACAGCTACTTCTGGCTTCATTTGCTGTGCTTCTTGGGCCTGATTGCTCTGATGAGTCTCGGTTTGTCTAGGCCCAGCTGTTCCTGGACCAATTTTTCCAACAGTTTGTATTTCCAGTTTTGCCCTCTGTTCAGCTGTCTTTTTCTCAATTACTGCCGGTTCAGGCAAATTTTTACAACTTTGTTGTCCTTTTGCTTGTATTTTTTGCCAGCTGCAAGGATTTCATCTCGAACCTACTGTTTCATTTGCTCAAAAGTGGCACCTGAGTTGGATGAAGTATGTTCAAGTGCCTCAAGTCTTTGGTGAAGGTCGAGGTATGCTCTATCAATATAACGTCGAACGTCATCCATACTTGGTTTGGTGTCCAGTTCACGTCTTATGTTGGCAAGGTCCAGGGTTAGTTTTTGCACGTTGTCATCCACTGTTTTGACTAGGTCACACACAGCCTGAATTCCAGGGGAAAGAACTACTGCTGAAATGGGGGGGACATCTATCATCATTTAGACTGCTAGCATTTCTTTGGATAACGCCTAGATTTGTTGTATTTTGCCTATTGTAGTGCTATTAGGCTTTTGCTGGCCCAGCAATGGGGGCAGGGGAGTGGTAGCTCTTGTGGTTTTTCTGAAATCCCCAAGGCTGTAGTTGTTTGGTGGCTGCTAGTTCCTTGTGTTTTTTGTCACGTCTGGGTTCAAATCAAGTCAAGGTATAAAAATCAAGTCAAGGTATAAAAATCAAGTCAAGGTATAAGAATCAAATGATCAATCAATGTTAAATGGTAAAAGCAAACTTCAAACTCTAAAATTTATAAAATTTGGTGGAATGACTCACACAGATTTATGTACAATTCGTAAATCTTTTCTTCCTTGAAATGGCTGTTACTTGCTTTTCACTCGGTTACATGGTTTGGATCCTTTTCAGCATGTGTTTGGTCAGTTTTCAATTCACTTATTTTTGAATGTTGCCTTTGGTTGACACAGTTGTGTTTTTGCTCAAGCAAAGCTCCTTATCTTCTTAGACTGATACTTTTTAAATTGTCGTTCTCAATAGGTTACTGAATACAGAGAACTTTTAGGTCAAAAACCTTAGACAATTAATCAAAGCGAAATAAGCACTGAGTTTTTAAAAAACAACAAGAGACGTACGATAAGATTTATTTAGAAGAATTCAGAAATTTTCCATTATTTGCAATGCTTAAATGTTTTTCAACTATTATAAGGGGTTTCACGGACGATATCTAATTTTGGTGGGGTGAATCAGTTAACAGGATTAAATTCTGTCCGTGAAAAACTATTTAGCTGTGAAACAAAATTATGCCAAAGAAATGGCTACACAGATTCAAATAGTATTGGATGATTTGCTAAAACATGGCTTTGAAGTGCTATACACCTTGGTTCCAGCCCATGTAGTTATTCTTGGATATGAGTCAGCTTATAAAATGGTTTAGTAGCAATGGTGAAACTTTAAAGGGAAATTTATCTATAAGTGAATATACTCAGGGTTATGAGACCCACTCACCAGAAGATGAAAAAGCTGATTTTTTAAGAAGGTCTTCAAACACCATCTTAAATCTATCTGAATTTAAGCCTCCCCCATTGAACCTGATTCACAGTGAAAGGAAAATTGCAACAACATTATTTTGAATTATCTGGCCAAATAAAAGTTAATGCAATTCCTTTGAATACCATCAACCATAGAATTTGGTTGATTTCCATAACTATAGTGCCTGTAATGTATTTAAAGATGCCCACCATGTTATAGAGTCCTGTAAAAGTACGAGATCCAGCGTAAAATATTTAAAAGAAAAATTGTAAAACTATTCGGTACCTTTACTTTTCACACAGTAGATGGCCAATCCTTAGTTTCACCATGGGTTCGTAAAATGTCTGTACTGGGATGTTTTATTAGAATTATAAGTTTAAATGATGTACTGTATTAGTGTTACACTTGTTGTTAAAATTGACATAATTTATTAGTGTTTCTAATATATTGTATAGTTAAAATGTTTATCATGTATAAAACTAATGTAAGTTGTAATATTCATCCTTGACTATAATTGTTTTTAGAATAATTGTGGCGGACTGACGTAAGTGGCCAAACTAGTGTAGTAAATTTTCAACCACCAAGGTTAATAAGTCATTCTCTGAAGTCATTTTCTGGTCCTAATGCTACCTATGGCTTATGGAAAGAAGTGGGACGTTGAGGAGGGAACAGCTCCTGTCATACACGGAGTAATTTCTATTCGTTTTAAGTTGTTCGTTTTAAACTTTTACCAGTAAGCGGCCTAGTTCTTTTCCAGCGTTTTATTTGTCAAAAGCAGCACCGAAACGAAATAAAACGAAGGCTCAAATAGAACGGAATTATGCGAAACAAGACTGGAAACAGTAGCCCGAACTGAAACTATTCTCACGTAAAACGTGGCTCAAGTGTGTTCCAAGTATAATATTAAAAAACAAAAAAAACGACTGGCTAAGATATGGATAATCACTCCGACCTATTGCAAAAACTATCGTCTGTTTTTGAAGACACCAAACATATATTCTTGTCCATGTATCAACCAATGAAAGGAATATGTGTACATTGTGGCTGTTCTCTAATACAGATGCTTTCTTTTGTTTTTGAGCAATGTAAGCAAAAACTGATGTTCATATATCAAACATTGACAGTTGTGGACTTGAATTATGGCTTTTGTATAACACAGCGGCTTTCTTCTATTTTTGAACTATGCAAACTGAAGTTGGTGCCCATATATCAAACATTTACCCACATGAACATGAGTGATGACTCTTATTTAATGCATAAGAGATTTTCTGCTTGTGACGAATGCAAACAGAAAGCATTGTCCATATACGAAGCAGTTACACATGTGTACATGAATTGTGGCTCTTCCCTAATTCAGAAATTATTCTCTGGTTTTGAACCCATCAAACAGAGCTATTTGCTGTTTAAACATCAAAGACTAGGGCCTATAGACATGAAATGAGGTTCTACTTTAATGGAAAAACTTTCTTCTGCTTTCAAACATCACAAATGGAAATTACTAATTGCTTTGGCTTGTCTTGGCTCAATTTACTATTGTTGCACAAGAAAAAAGAATACCAGAAAACCCAAAAAAGAGGTGTTTCTAGAATCGCCAGGAAATGATTGAGTTATGACACAGATTGTCATTGGTAAGGATTATTTGTTGTCTCTTCTTAGGGGTATAGTTTTGGCTAAATACCACCCCTTAGTAGAATGTACCATTACCATTTGAACAGAGGGTTATGGTTTTGTTCTTTAAGAATTTTCCAATCATTTAACATGCCAAACAAAAGAAAAGGGGAAATACTTTGTGATAGTGCCCAACTCCTCATTCAAACAGCATTGCTTGAAGCAAATTTGTCATTATGATTAAGAGGATTTTCCTAAATCTAATCAAGCAAACATTGGCTCTTGCAAATCTTTGCTCAATCCTGACATAAGACTGCTATATAAAAATAAAGGCCAAGCTACATAAGTAAGCAAACTTTGTGTATACCAAGACTATATTCAGGCACTAGGTTACAGGGGCTCCATTGTGATTAGATCAAAAGCTAATTTAAAATCTAAGAAAGAAGGTTTCTTTGATAATATTCAAATGTAATTTTTATGGTTATTGTAGGCCTAGCTAATTTAAAAGGCATATCTTACATCAAAATGACCTCAGATTTACACACCCATTAAATGCTTACTACCAAATCCAGATCTAGACCAAACTTTTGAGAGAAGGGGGAGGGCAATATGACAAGGACAACAATAATTGACCAAATGTGAAGTTTAGTTTAAAAAAAAGAGTAAAAAAGGATGGGATGAGGGCACCAAAAAATCTGAGGGGGCAGGTGCCACCTGGCCTCCTGGATCTACTCCTGCCAAATATAGTCTCTTTTCTTGGCTAGAATCATACATTTTTTTCCTTCATCACTTTAGACAATTAAACAGCTTTTTTTTAATAAGCAATTGACAAAATGACGTCTCATAGTATCAGTAAAATTTTCACTGTGGTCAATTTAGTTCTAGAATTAAAACTTGTCATCTAATCAAACAGTTCGTGGTAACGAACTGTAGGAAGGAGCGACCCGGCTCAATAGTAACCAAAACTCTAAAAAATGGAATTTTGATACCAATAGCTATATCAAAAGAATCGCATTTTAATGCTGGTTTTAAATATATAAGTTTCATCAAGTTTAGTCTTACCCATCAAAAGTTACGAGCCTGAGAAAATTTGCGTTATTTTAGAAAATAGGGGGAAACACCCCCTAAAAGTCATAGAATCTTAACGAAAAATACCACCATCAGATTCAGCGTATCAGAGAACCCTATTGTAGAAGTTTCGAGCTCCTATCTACAAAAATGTGGAATTTTGCATTTTTTGCCAGAAGGCAGATCACGGATGCGTGTTTATTTGTTTTTTTGTTTTTTTGTTTTTTTTCCCAAGGGTGATCGTATCGACCCAGTTGTCCTAGAATGTTGCAAGAGGGCTCATTCTAACGGAAATGAAAAGTTTTAGTGCCCTTTTTAAGTGACCAAAAAAATTGGAGGGCACCTAGGCCCCCTCCCACGCTAATTATTTTCCCAAAGTCAAAGGATCAAAATTCTGAGATAGCCATTTTATTCAGTGTAGTCGAAAAACCTTATAACTATGTCTTTGGGGACGACTTACTCCCCCACAGTCCCCGTGGGAGGGGCAACAAGTTACAAACTTTGACCTGTGCTTACATATAGTAATGGTTATTGGGAAGTATACAGGCGTTTTCAGGAGGATTTTTTTTGGTTGGGGGGAGGGGTTGAGAAGAGGGGGATATGCTGGGGGAACTTTCCATCGAGAATTTGTCATGGGAGAAGAAAACTTCCATGAAGGGAGAGCAGGATTTACTAGTATTATTTAAAAAAAAAAAAAAAATATGAAAAAGCTTTTTCAGCTGGAAGTAAGGAACAGCAATAAAACTTAAAACGAACAGAAGTTATTACCCATATAAGGGGCTCACCTCCTTATGATACCTAGCTCTTTACGCTAAAGCATTTTTAGTAATTTCAACTATTTATTCTACGGCTTTTGTGATTCAGGGGTCATTCTTAATGAATTGGGATAAAATTTAAGCTTTAGTGTAAAGAGCGAGGTACTGACAATGGGGCGAATCCCCTCATATATGTAATAAAAACATGAGAATACAAAAGTTCTTTACGTAAGCTAATTTATAAGTTACGTAAATCTTTTGCCAATAAAAAGATTCGTAAAAAATTAAAAGTTCTAGTTGCCTTTTTAATTAACCAAAAAATCGGAGGGCAACTAGGCTTCGCCCCCGCTCTTTTTTTCTCAAAATCATTCGATCAAAATTATGAGAAAACCATTTAGCCCCCCCCCCCAAAAAAATATGCAAATTTCGTTTTGATTATTCCTCTGCGGAGAGCCAAAATCAAAACATGCGTTGGTTCAAAAACGTTCAGAAATTAAATAAAAAAAACGAGTTTTTTTAACTGAAAGTAAGGAGCGACATTAAAACTTAAAACGCACAGAAATTACTTCGTATATGAAAGAGGCTGCTTCCTCATCAACGCCCCGCTCTTTACGCTAAAGTTATTTACTGTTTTAAAAAGAAGAATTGAGAGAAAGAGTCAAACTCGTTTTTTTTATTTAATTTCACAACAAGATACAGAGTTTTTTGTTGCTGCTTATCACAATACGTATATCTAGATAGTGCTATCATCTCCTATTTCAACCATCAAACAGTTCGTGGTAACGAACTGTAGTAAGGAGCGACCCGGCTCAATAGTAACCAAAACTCTAAAAAATGGAATTTTGATACCAATAGCTATATCAAAGAATCGCATTTTAATGCTGGTTTTAAATATAATAGTTTCATCAAGTTTAGTCTTACCCATCAAAAGTTACGAGCCTGAGAAAATTTGTGCTATTTTAGAAAATAGGGGGAAACACCCCCTAAAAGTCATAGAATCTTAACGAAAATCACACCATGAGATTCAGCGTATCAGAGAACCCTTTTGTAGAAGTTTCGAGCTCCTATCTACAAAAATGTGGAATTTTGCATTTTTTGCCAGAAGGCAGATCACGGATGCGTGTTTATTTTTTTATTTTTATTTTTATTTTTTTTTTTTCCAGGGGTGATCGTATCGACCCAGTTGTCCTAGAATGTTGCAAGAGGGCTCATTCTAACGGAAATGAAAAGTTCTAGTGCCCTTTTTAAGTGACCAAAAAAATTGGAGGGCACATAGGCCCCCTCCCACGCTAATTATTTTCCCAAAGTCAACGGATCAAAATTCTGAGATAGCCATTTTATTCAGCGTAGTCGAAAAACCTTATAACTATGTCTTTGGGGACGACTTACTCCCCCACAGTCCCCGTGGGAGGGGCAACAAGTTACAAACTTTGACCTGTGCTTACATATAGTAATGGCTATTGGGAAGTATACAGGCGTTTTCAGGAGGATTTTTTTGGTTGGGGGGAGGGGTTGAGAAGAGGGGGATATGCTGGGGGAACTTTACATCGAGATTTTGTCATGGGAAAAGAAAACTTCCATGAAGGGAGAGCAGGATTTACTAGCATTATTTAAAAAAAAAAATTAAAAAATAAATGTGAAAAAGCTTTTTCAGCTGGAAGTAAGGAACAGCAATAAAACTTAAAACAAACAGAAATTATTACCCATATAAGGGGCTCACCTCCTTATGATACCTAGCTCTTTACGCTAAAGTATTTTTAGTAATTTCAACTATTCATTCTACGGATTTTGTGATTCAGGGGTCATTCTTAATGAATTGGGATAAAATTTAAGCTTTAGTGTAAAGAGCGAGGTACTGACGATGGGGCGAATCCCCTCATATATGTAATAATAACATGAGAATACAAAAGTTCTTTACGTAAGCTAATTTATAAGTTACGTAAATCTTTTACCAATAAAAAGATTTGTAAAAAATTAAAAGTTCTAGTTGCCTTTTTAATTAACCAAAAAATCGGAGGGCAACTAGGCTTCGCCCCCGCTCTTTTTTTCTCAAAATCATTCGATAAAAATTGTGAGAAAGCCATTTAGCCCCCCCCCCCCCAAAAAAAAATATGCAAATTTCGTTTTGATTATTCCTCTGCGGAGAGCCAAAATCAAAACATGCATTGATTCAAAAACGTTCAGAAATTAAATAAAAAAAACGAGTTTTTTTTAACTCAAAGTAAGGAGCGACATTAAAACTTAAAACGCACAGAAATTACTTCGTATATGAAAGAGGCTGCTTCCTCATCAACGCCCCGCTCTTTACACTAAAGTTTTTTACTGTTTTAAAAAGAAGAATTGAGAGAAAGAGTCGAACTTTAGCGTAAAGAGCGGGGCGTTGATGAGGAAGCAGCCTCTTTCATATACGAAGTAATTTCTGTGCGTTTTAAGTTTTAATGTCGCTCCTTACTTTCAGTTAAAAAAAACTCGTTTTTTTTATTTAATAACTAGTAAAGTCGAGCATTGCTCAATCGTAAAGCTGATTAATTTGTGAAGAGTGATGAATAGGTCCTACTTCAATAACAATCAAAAGTTGCATTTCACCATTATCAAATGCACCTTATTTCTTTGATTTTTATATTTGCTTTTCATCTAATCACTTTGTAGCGTCTGCAATGTAATGCCAGAATAAAGCTTTGGCAAGCACCAAGTTGGCTTATTTGTGTGGGTTAGTCTTTTTGTTTTTAGGTAAAAGTCAAATGTTGAGAGTGGTGCAAAAGAAAATCTTTACTTCATTAGGATTTGACAAGTCTGAATTGGAATGATTTTTTCTTAAAAAAAGAGCTTTATAGTCTGTTATAGGAGATAGTAACCAAATTTTTGGTTGCTTGACAACAGGATAGTGGTGTAAAACTGCATACCTATGTGATGCTGAATTTTATGCTTCTCAAACCATAATTGTATAAACCAAGTTTTTCAAGCCTTAAAGAACACTGCAACAGTTTCTGTGAGAAACAGTATGTGACAATAAGGCCAAATAAACAAGACTAAAAAATAACCAATTTATGGTCAATGTTTTTTTTTCTGTTCTTTTAGTTTTAGTAGCGGGAATAATTGGATTGGTAATCACAAGTTCTAGTGCCGTTTTTGAGTGGCGTTTGATCAGATGTCAGCTACCTCTCCCTCCCCACATGTCGTGTTTTCCCAAAATACATCCAATACAAATTTCGAGATAGCTATTTTATTCAAAATAGCCCGAAGATCATATAACAAGGCCTTTGGGGTTGATACAAACCAACAGAGCCTGGGGGTAAAGGCTCTAAGGCATGCCCCGGGAACATTTAAAGTTTATATGGAAGGGATGGTTCTATAGACTTTAGAGGTCACCCATTTGGTTGAGTATTGGAAGCTCTACTTTCCTTTTTAGAGTCAGAAGTTGTGGAGGGCACCTAGCCTCCCCCCAACTACCCCTCTTTTTACTAAATGTATCTGATTGAGAAATAATATGTTGAAAAAATATTATTGAATATATATTGAAAAATATATAACAATGCCTTCCAAGAGTCCTGGAGCAAGGGTTGTACAGGGGCGGATCTAGAGAAAGATATTGAGGGGGAGGGGCACTGGACCAAGGGTGCCAATATGATTCGAGCATAATGATGGGGGAGATGTAGATAACTCTTTCGTCAGACCAGTTCGTTTGTGTGAATCTGGTTGGCGCTGATGTAAAATAACCTAGAAACCTCTTTGAAAGCTAATAATATTTTCCTATAGCAGTAAAATGCGTATTAACAACAGACGCGAGCAGATTCTTTGATGAATAAATTACCATGGCTTCATTGAGACTTCTTGAATGAGTAGACCAGACTATTTTTTTCTTTAGAGTTGGATAAAAAAAAAATTATTGTGGAAAATAAAATTTATTATCATTGCCAAACAATTTTTGACAACCTGGAAATTTTGACTCTCTGTAAACCAGGAGACACTTACACTCTTTTATTTATTTAAATAGTAAGAGTAGAAGTATTACTAGTAGTTGATAGTTTTAAATTAAATCTCACTGCGGTTCTCGATATATTGCTGAGGCTCTTATTGGCACCCATACTTACAGTGCCTTTTGATATGGTCATTATCTATTTATCGCCCATAATTTCGGGGTAATAATAAACAAAATATGGGGGTAATCTCGGGGTGGTCAATGACGAAAGGGAGGGAGATAAGGGCAATAAAAAAATTCAATAGTCTTCCAAGTTGTCTTGCAGGGACGATAGAGCTTGAGACAACTGATTCTTGTCAATCAGCCAGCCTACGATGACCTCATCAATCTGGGTAGTTTCTAACTTCCAGATTATGTTCGGATAACATAGACGACATTCCACTAGGACTTCGTCCTAACAAGATAGTATTCTACCATGCATCTTACTACTGTCAGGCAACTAAATAAGATAGGGCATGTAAATTAGCTCTCCCAAATCCCACTCGGCAAAATCAAATATCTAAGACATTTTCCAAAACCCCCTTTATAATGTGTCTCCCCTCACGTGACCCATCTTTATCATACCTCTATCAATGACTTCTAGAAACCGTACTCTAAATCGATCGGCTCTTAAGAAAGAGAATAAAAAATTCTGCCAAAAAAAGAAGAAAACACAATCTGAAGATGAAGATCACAATCTAGCAAGCAATTTTAGTTATATGAATAATTTTTTCTGAAAACGAGGTTTATCTTTAGTAGTTTTATGACGAAATGATTCGCAAATTGATCGTGCAAGCAGTTTCATGTCTGAATCTCTAGCAGATCGAGAGCAAAATCTTGGGTAAGGGACCACTGGACCAAGGACGCCAATGTGACTCGTGGTGGGCACCTTATTAAAAGTTTTATTTTAAAAAAAGATTAAAAAATTGAACAAAATAAGGGTGCCAAAAATATCTTGGGGAAGGATCAACCAACCCCCCCCCCTCCCCAGACCCCATGGATCTGTTCCTAGCCTAAATTGCTTTTAACTGTTTCGTTCGTCTAATTTCAACCAAATTAGCTATATAGTTAAAGTAAATAGATAGACAGATTTATCACATGAAAGCCCTATTGGGGCATTCGCTATTTCATTAGTCACAAAACTAAAATTAAATTTTTTTTTGAGTGGGGAGTAGACAGGGACAGTTAAAAAAAAAAATTACTCCTTAACATAAATTAATCTTGTAAGTTGCCTTGCCATTGTGAATAGACAAATAGCTATAACTGTGTTACCATGATTATGAAACGTGTTTGTTGAAGATACCAGTTTTATCTTCAACAGGTGTTTCTATTTTCATGAAATAGGGGAAATTTCCATGATCATAAATTTTTTTTGCAGCAATCAAAGATTTTTATGCCAATTTTGCAGATATATGCTGAACTGGCTGAAGAAAAATAATTTTCGTTCGGTTTAAGTTTCAACTTTGTTTAAGGCTTTTATGGAATGGATGGTCGTACTAACTTCAGATAGGGATTATTTGATTTGATGTTGTGAACTGCCCTTTTAAAAGTCAAAAGTAATTTCAGAGCAACCATAACACCCCTCCCCACGTCCATCATTTCCCCAAATACATCCAATTAAAATTTTGAGAAAGCAATTTTGTTCAGCATAATTGAAGGGTCCTGAAAATGTATCTTTGAGAATGACAATCCCCTACAGTCCTCAGGGTAGGGTTGTAAAATATGACCTGATGGCGTATAAGGTTCTTATAGAAAAGTTAATCGTATTTACTTTGGAGAGGGCTCATTGGATCGGAAATTATAAGCTCTAGTGCCCATTTTAAGAGTCAAAGTTATCAGTAATCAAATACCCCCTCCGCCAACACGTCGTGTTCTCCCAAAATGCATCCAATACAAATTTTGAGATAACCTTTTTATTCAAAACAGCTCATCGATCATATAACAACGCCTTGGGTGTTGATACAAACCACCAGAGCCTGGAGGCAAGGGTTGTAAATTTTGCCTGGGGGCATTTAAGGTTTTATAGAAAAGGTAGTCGTATAAACTTCGAAAGGGGCTCATTGGATCAGAAATAAGAAGTTCTAGTGCCATTTTTGAGAGCTAAAGTGATCGAAGGGCAGCTACCCACCCCTCTGCACACGTAATATTTTATTGATATTAATCTAATTGGGCGGAAAATTGGAAGTTTTAGTTTTCTTTTAAGAGTTAAAGTGGTGGAGAGCAACTGGAGTTTTATAAATTATGAGTAAGTGTTGGATTCTGTTGATGGAACAGCTTTATCAAAGATCTTTTCCTTGTATGGTATACCAGATAAATACATTAAAGTGATTAGTGCTATGTACGAGACAAACGCTGCTGCGGTTAAGGTAGGAAATGAGGTTAGCTGCTGGTTTTGTATTAAATCAGGAGTTAAGCAGGGTTGTGTTCTATCCCCCTTTGTATGGATCGTTTTGATGGACCTATTCTTAAGGAAAACAAGTGGGAGACGTTTGACAACTAAGGTACTTCTCAATTAATGACGTAAAAGTGAAAATTTGGTCGTCACTTTAGTGAAAGTGTCGACCAAGTGAAAGTTTGGAGAACATTTGATGAAAATTTGGAAATTGGGAGTTAATTGTAGAAACAGATGAAGAAGGAGATTGCCAAGAATGTAGAAAAACAATAAAAGATCTAACAAAACCTTACTAGGTAATTCCAGAGAGCGATATTTAATCAAAAGTAATTTTTAGGCCATCAATTGATCAGAATAGTTCTTCTAATGATCGACTGCGAGAAAATGAGAAGGATCAAACATTAAATCCTAAACGGAAAAAAACATACAACCTCTGTGATTAAGAGGGTAGGTGAACCGCCCAATAAAACAAAATAAGAAGTTATGCAACCTTGTCTAAAAAACGAAAAACAAGATATTCCAGTTCTAAATGTTCATAATCCGGTAAAATGTGATGCGTAAATGGCCATACCGCCTAATATTGAAATAACACGCGTGAAATCGATTTTTTGGAACTTTAAAAAAAAATACAAACTTCACAACACATACAACCAATATGCAGCGCCGACAATTACGGACCAAGATGAAGCACTAAGTGTCCAGAGAAAACTGAAAACAAATTTATCGTACGCGCTTTTCTTCGTAAATTCCGATAGATATAAGCGCAATATGAGAAATAGAATGTTCGGATTCAATTCCCATTTGTTGAATGGGAAAAATGAAGGTAAAAATGAAGAGACTTAAAAGAGAGAAAAAAGATACGAAGCAAAATTACAATTTTCATTAAGCCACGGGTTATTTAATATTACTACTACTACTACGACTAACAACTCACTGCAGCACAAACCGCCTGAGGCCAAAACAGCTACTCACGCTCCTCCTCTATTCCAATCTATTCAAAGCCTCCCTCTTTACACTCTCTACGGAAGTTCCCATTTACTTCAAATCTTTCTTTATGACATCCTCCAACTCCAGACGAGGACTACCTGCTATCCATTTAGTATTAGAATGTTGTCCGAAAAGGACAATCTTTGGCAACCTGTCATCCTCCATCCGCAGAACGTGCCCTAGCCATCGCAGCCTTTCTTTCATTATAGCCCTAGGAAGCGGGATTGAACCTTTTTCGCACAATCTAATGTTCGAAAGACGGTTTATCAGCCGGGTAACCAGAATAGTCCGTTGGCAATTTCTCTTGAAAACATCTAGTAAATCTTTATCCGCTTTTTGGATCACTCAGGCTTCAGAGCCATATTTGACCACTGTCATCACTATACCTTCCAATAGCATAATCCTGGTTAGCAGACTTATCTTCATATTATTCCAAACTTTTTTTTAACTATGAAAAAACACCTTGAGCCTTGGCTAGTCTACTTTTAACATCTTCACTGCTCCCTCTGTCTTTACTAATAATGGTGCCAAGTTAAGTGAAGCTGCCCACCTGATCAATCTCTTCGTTACCCAACGTCACCTTTTCATCTTGACTTATTCCTAGCCTTAGTGACGTAGTCTTCTTAACATTAGTTTTCAAACCTATTCTTGCACCCTGAACTCGCGAAACCTCTAAAAAGTCATTCATTTTGCTCACACTTTCATCTAGGATGTGTATATCATCGTAATCCAAGTCCAGGGGAATTTTTCCTTCCCGTTTGATTCCGTGGTCTCCCATTGCCTTCCCTTGTTCTTGTCTTTCCTCCTCAGTTTTTTCTTCTACTTTTTTATGCAAGGTAAGGTATTGTATACATTTCCCGCTCTAGAGTTTTATTTATTTAGTAAAAGATTCCTGCCAATAACTTCCAGTTGCACTATGTTAATATAACTATGTACCTCTTCGTAGGTTTATTTCTCTTTTAAGACAATAATAATATTTATTTTCAAAAGGCTATCACAAGCTCTAATAGAGCCGAATTCGCTTCATATGTCTAAAAAGAATAAGCAAAACAAAGGAACAACTAATGCAGCAGAACAAAAGTAGAAGAAACACCAATCAAGCATAAAATGGTCAAAATTTTTTAATGCAAATGAAAAAGAAAAAAGTTCCAAGTACAAGAAACAAAATGAACTTTATGCGATTAATGACAAAAAAAAAAAACAGAAAGTGTGGTGGATAAAACAAAATCACAGACTAGAAGAAAAACATTGCCGAATTTGCATTCTAAGTCAAATACTGTAAAATGAAAAAAACAAACACTTAAAACCAACTCAAATTAGTTGTTAAAATTAAACATTTACAACTAATGAAAGGATTGTGCCGAAGACTAGGTAAAAAAAAATAAAGGGGGAGGGGTATTGATTTAAAATTTCAACTATGTGAGGGATAAACGTTCCTCTATATCTTTCAGTGGAAACTCTTATTGGGACAAGAAGGGGGATTATTCTTGAAAAAAACGTGGGGGCGAGTACGGGGGGGGGGAAGGGTTAATGATCACTAGGGAAAAGAGAAGTAATACGAGGGTTATGCATGGCATTGTGGGCAAATGCAAGGAAATTTGTGCTCTCCTTTCCTTAAGGGTGACTAGATTTGCTCTCCAAAGAAGAGAAATGTAAAGCACTTTACCTTCATTGAAGGTAATTCTTAGGCACATTTTTTGAACTGACTCTATTCTGACCGACAATTCATTTGAGATACCAGGATGTCAAACAGGACAAGCGTATTTGAGGGTATCAGCGCCCCCCTAAGTGCTGCGGAAGCGATATCCTCCTCCTGAGTGTGTTCTTAATTCAGATCTAATTCATTCTTTAGATGTTGAATAGGTTATACAGGCTTACTCTTTGATGCTCTAACCCACTTATTCTTTCGTAGCAGACTCAAATTTATAATTATTTTCTTACAATGTTATTCAACTCTTTCCAGGACGCCCTCATAGGTTTGTTTAATTTTCCAATTGTCCTCATTTTTATTTCTAAAAGCGGCGTCTTCTGTACCAATAGCCGCGTTATATTGATTAGCTAATTTTCCCAAAAAATCTTTATCGCTATCTTTCTGACAGTTTGCCTCGATCCTATGTAGAAATTCGTCGTTAATCAGTATCTTGGAACGAGGGCCTGTGCCAAAACTATTACTCCATAAATAAGCCGGTATCTTACAATCCATATATCGAACTTTTTCTTCTTAATTAGCATTATCACTCTTAAATTTAATCTCTGAAATAACCAGTATACTAAAATTAATTAGCGAATATCAGTATATTTTGCTACAAACAAATCTTTGACCAGTGGAATATATATATATATATATATATATATATATATATATATATATATATATATATATATATATATATATATATATATATATATATATATATATATATATATATATATATATATATATATATATATATATATATATATATATATATATATATATATATATATATATATATATATATATATATATATATATATATATATATATATATATATATATATATATATATATATATATATATATACGAAAAGCAAAGTAACAGGGGATGGACGAGAAAGTAAACTGAACAAACACGCGAATATTCTGCTAATGGATTAGCGGGACTTGAAATTTTCTTAGCATTATGAGGGGGCGGTGCAATTAAATATTGATGTTATAAGGGCGTATCTAAAATATATCTGGAATGGCTAAGGGAACTAAGGTAAAACTTTCTAGGAATGTTGGGGGTTTGTTGAATAAAACAAAACGCCCTACATGGATACAGGTTGTAATTTGGGCGTATTAGTAGTATCTCAGGAGTGGCTGAAAGCATGAAATTGAACCTTTTGGAGCTTCTAAATTTCTTCTGCTACTTCTACCACTACTACTACTATAGCTACTATTTGTGCTACTACCAAGACTGCTTATGCTACCTCACTATTTACAACTGTTACTGCCTGTCTTTGTGTCTAATTGTGACTGTGACTAATCATGACTCTAACTACTTTTGACTCCAACCACTTTGGCTCTATTTTTGGTGACTTGGAACTACGATTGTTACTGCATATTTCGTTGACTGCGTTAACTACTTGCATCTGTAGATACAAACGACTGTGACTGGAATTGATTTCGATTGTGACTGCGAATACTTGACATAATGTCTTTAACTTTGTGCTACTGTGACTTCTAATCCAACTAATTGGAACTGCACCTGCGGCTGCATACGACTGTGACTGCTACTATTACTGCTACAATTATGGCTACTATTACTATTTCTAGTAATGCTAGTGCTCCTAGTCCTGCTATTGCTACTATAACCACTACTATGTACTAGGTGCATTCAAGGTTGTCAAAAGTATGTATCTAGAATATCTAGGAAAAGTTAAAGGAATTAAGTTGGAACTTTCAGGGTATGGGGAGGAGGGTAGTTGCTTAGTGTTTTACTGTACGCATGGTTGTAACATGATTTGTGTTAAATTCCATTGGCTCTATAGAACCCCATACATTATACATTATACTGGTTTTCACCCCTTAAATCAATTCTAATCTTTTGGACAAAAAAAAACTTTTGTCCAGCATATAGATAGCTGCCTAAGCTAACTTCAGTATTCTAAAATAGAAAAACCGAAAAATTATAATTTTTATCTTTTTTATTTTATTTTTATTTTATCAATGACAAAGACTAAATCACTTAAAAATGAACAGAAATTAACTTTTAAAAGCCTTTTAGACAAATTAAGTTTATAAGAAAAAAAAGAGCTTCATTAAATCGAAGATGAACAGAAACAAAGTCAAAATTTTTCAAGCGTAAAACTATCATAGATAAATGAAACCTAAAAGGATGAGAAATTACAATAAATAACAATATCAGACTAAAAACCATCAGAAACTACCACACCGAGGAGTATAGCTAACGCTGCTCTGCCTTCTAAAGACCAGACTAAAGTTTGTACCTTACTGAAAACAGAACGCATATTAAACAATTTCTGTTTTATAACTTAAATAAATCCAAAATTACTTACATATCAGCAGTGAATTGCAGTATATGTTAAACTATCAAACCAGATTCCTTTATTCTTTTCAGCAATAAGCTGATGATTAATATCAGTTAATCTGATCCCGAGTTTATGATTAAACTCACAGTCAAGGGGGGCTAACGTCCCTGTGTCTTCTAAGGACCAGAGTGTAATTTTCACTTTATTGAAAAATGTTTTTATTCTGAGCAATGAGTTTTTATTTCTCATAATATTGAAAAAAGAAGAAGAAATCGTAACCAAGATTATTGAAAAGAATAAAAGGCAGCACCTATATAAAGGAATAAAGGTCAAGTGTAATAATCGTTATAATACTTAGAACCAATAAATATAATCAATAATGTTTATTATTCCTTTATATAGGTGCATACATTCTCTATAGGATGTTTAATAAAGTTATTTACTGTTTAATAAAGTAGAATTGAGAGAAAGAGTAAAACTTTAGCGTAAAGGGTGGGACGTTGAGGGAGGAACAGGCCCTTTCATACACGGAGTAATTTCTGTTCGTTTTAAGTTTTAATATCGCTCCTTACTTTCAGTTAAAAAAACTTGTTTTTTTAAAATTTAATTTCTAATAGAATCAATCACACACCCTACATAAAAAAACGTTCTTTTCTAGTTGTAAAATATGTTTTTCAATAATTTCCAATTTTGTTTTTTATGGCCCTTCTCCTTGGTTCTGTAGGGGCAATGCCATCCCTGGAGGTATATGCATTAATATTCTTGACATATTTAGACAAAATGAGAGTGATGGAAATAACTAATTATTAACAAACTGCCGATTGACGGGAAAATGTTTTGAAATGACCGATGTCATGATCCTTATATGCTTATTTCATTTTCTCGCTTCCATTTTATAGGGTAAATATTAAATATCAGAATGAAGCGCCAAACATTAACTATTATTATAGTAAGATTATGGACAGAGCCATTTTTTAGGAAGAAAGCGGATAATTTTATAATTCTTTTTTAAAGAGATGGGCACTTGGAATATAAAAAAATGATTTTGTCTCTATTCTGCGTTTTATTTTCTATTTTTTAATACTTTAGAAGTGACTGAAATTTCTTAAATACTTTTAAATTTAAAATTCGATCTTTACTTTACATGTGGGGTAAACTTTTCAAGAAGGGAATTACCGGGGAGGATTTTTCGCGTGGGGGAGGGGATGATTTTTGTAGAGCCAAAGATAAAAAGTTTTAATACCCCCCACCCCACAAAAATTAAAATAAGAGATAAACTTTATAAAAACAATGAAAAAATCTCTGAGAGTAATATATATTTTTTTTTCATTATTCTTTGCCGAGCGGAAAACTCTTCAGGCCAATAAAACCTCTTATTACACACACACTTCAGAGATTGAATAGGTAGTCACTGATTTCTTTTGTGTCGTAGAAGGATAATACAAAAAACATTTTATTTTACGGTAACATGAGATAGATCCTAAATGTTTTTTTTTATTTAGTCTCTTACTTTTTAGAAAATCAACTGCAGAAAATCAATCAGTTGCGAACGTACAGCGAATTGGCAAAACGGAAAGCGCTCGAGTACAGAAAGAAAAAGGGAAGTTTTAAAATTTCAGACTCCACTTTCTTAGATGTCAAAGATAAAGTAATTAAGTACATCCAACCTACTAACACATGGCACCCAGAGGTTATTTCAGTTCAAGAGGTCTTCAATGGGAATTTACTTGAAGCTTTTCACTTATGTCAAGCCAGTTTGTTTGAACCTTCAAATTCGCGAGAAAAATTTCACGGTACAAATGCCAAGGCTTGTAGGAATATTATTGAGAATTGCTTCCGACAACACTTCAATGATGGCCAACAGCAAAGGTTTGGCTGTGGTATTTACTTTGCCAGTGATTCTAGCAAGAGTGCCCAACAAATATATACAAAAAGATCAAATATACTTATATTATGCGACGTTCTGCTTGGAAAAGAAATGAAGGGTTTCCACTCTTCAATATACAATGAATTATTATACTATTAGAAGCTTACGTTATGACTCATTGTTTGCTCCTGCTGATACAAAAAGTGCTGGTGGAGTTTTATTTGATGAATTTGTCATCTACGACCCACGTCAAGCATATCCTAGATATGTCATCAAGTACAAAGTTACAGAGATCGGAGTTCCCGCTGGAAGTGTGATATCAACTAAATTTCATAAATATGAAATTCTTCGTAGTAGATCCTTTGGTACATCAAATGAACTGGACTACCACTTTCGCCTTGCCGAAGCAGAGTACAGATGTCGTGAAAGTATCTTATGTTATAAATCCAGTATTAGAATCACAGTTCCTGGAAACTTCAAAAAAATCTGCTGCAAAATACGGAGCTCGTGCAGAAAAAGCCAAGCCAATACTTGCATTTCATGGTACTCCAATTGAAAGAAATATTTAGTCAATCCTCAAGAATAATTTTCAACGCTGATACATTAAGCGAACAGCTTATGGCCATGGACGTTGTTTCTCAGAGTTCTCTAAAACGGCTTTAGGCTATGCTGGACGTGTGAAAGCTCTGATACTTTGTAAAATATTAGTAGGAAGATCACAGGATGCTATAGGCTACACAAAGCTGGCGAGAGGATACGACTCACTTCGTGTCGAGAAGGATGCTCTTGGAAGGGGGAAAATGATTATTATCGAAAACGAAAAACAGATATTACCTCAATACGTGGTGCACATAGATTAAACGCTGTGATAAGAAAAGCTTGTGAAAAAACGCGAGGACAAAAATAATTCAACCATTACAAAAAAGCACCAGGAGTCTTTTCTTATGCTTTTCTAAATGAGAGTTACATATCTGTTTTTTTATTCCAAATTTACTAGTTGGATTGGAAATATTCGGGGCCAATTTTTTTAATTTCGGATGATATCCTTATTTTGTGTTCCATCATATTACTTTCTGCGTCCTGTCTGCAATTAATATTACTAAAACAATTATTATTTCGATGCTTGTTTAGTTTAAATTTTTTGAAAATAACTCGTAGACGCTTTTCTCTCGATTGCTGTAGGTAAAAATCAGTAAAATCATCAGAGGACTGAAACACTTATATCCAAATTTTATAATAAATTTTTCGCCGCTTTCTTCTTTTGCTTTTCTTATGTTAAAAAAGATGTTTTAAACTTACATGTCAAAATTTAGCTTTACCAAGTTATGTTTATATGTATGTTGAGCTGGTTTCTCATCCAAATCCTATTCTGCTTTGGTAGCCAGAATCCTGTCATTCGAGGATACATAAGGTTTACAAACGGTTGAATATGGAGTTTGTTTCTATCTTGGAACAGAGTAGAAACGCATGGCTTCTCCGACGAAGGAAATTGTGTTTAAAGTACTTCACACTCTCTTCCCGGGAAAATGATAAAGATATTCTATATGTCTTTTTTTTATGGCACTTGGTATTAACTAAGTGACATAAGCCTATAGCAATCGCAAATTCTGTCGGTCTGTTGGTTTGTCTGTCCCGGTTTTGCTACGTTAGGCACTTCCAGGTAAGTGAGGACGATGAAATCTGGCAGGCATATCAGGACCGGACCAGATTAAATTAGAAATAGACGTTTTCGCGATTTGACCATCTGGGAGGGGGGGGGGAATTAATTCGGAAAAAAATAGAAAAAATGAAGTATTTTTAACTTACGAACGAATGATGGGATCTTAATAAAATTTTATGTTTGGAAATGATATCGTGTCCTAGAGCTCTTATTTTAAATCCCGATCAGATCCGCTGAAATTTGGGGAGTTTGTGGGGGAGCCTAAAATCTTGGAAAACACTTAGAATGGAGGGATCGGGATGAAACTTGGTAATAAAAATAAGCAGAAGTCTTTGATACGTGTTTGACATAGCCGAAACGGATCTTCTCTGTTTGGAGGAGTTGGGGGAGGGATTAATTCTGAAAATTAGAAAAATGAGGTATTTTTAACTTACGAAGGAGTGATCGGATCGTAATGAAATTTGAAGTTTGGAAGAATATCGTGTCTCAGAACTCTTATTTTAAATGCTGACTTGATCCGGTGACATTTGGGGGAGTTGAGGGGGAGCCCTAAATCTCGGAAAACGCTTAGAGTGGAGGGATCGAGATGAAACTTGGTGGGAAAAATAAGCACAAGTCCTAATAATAGCACAAATGCTATTAATAAGCAGAAGATACATGATTGACATAGCCGGATCGGATCCGCTCTCTTTGAAGGAGTTGCAGGGGGGGGGGGTTAATTTGGAAAAATTAGAAAAAGAGGTATTTTTAACTTATGAAGGAGTGACCAGATCTTAATGAAATTTGGTTTTTGGAAGGATATCTTGTCTCAGAGCTCTTCTTTCGCATTCTGACCAGATTTGGTGACCTCGGGGGGAGTTGGGGGGGGGCTAAAATCTTTACAACGCTTGGAGTGGAGGGATGGGGATGAAACTTTGTGGTAAGAATAATTGTAAGTCCTAGATACGTGATTGAAATAACCGGAATGGATCCGCTTTCTTTGGGAGAGTTGGGGGGAGGAGAGTTAATCCTGAAAAATTAAAAAATAAGGTATTTTTAACTTACGAAAGAGTGACCGGATCTTAATGAAATTTGATGTTTAGAAGGGTATCGTGTCTCAGACCTCTCCTTTTAAATCCCGACTGGATCTGGTGAAGGGGAAGGTAGGGGGGCGGAACCTAAAATCTTGGAAAACGCTTAGAATGGAGGGATCGGGATGAAACTCGGTGGGAAAAATAAGAACAAGTCCCTGGACACGGGATTGACATAACCGGAACGGATGTGCTCTCTTTTCGGGAGTTGGTTGGGGGGGGGGGGGGTTATTCTAAAAAATAGAAAAATGAGGTATTTTTGACTCACGAAAGAGTGATCGTATCTTAAATAAAATTTCATATTTAAAAGGACCTCGAAACTCAGATCTCTTATTTTTAAATCCCGACCGGATCCAGTGTCATTAGGGGGGGGGGGGTGGAAATCTTGGAAAACGCTTAAAGCGGAGAGATCAGGATGGAGCTTGGTGGAAAGAATAAGCACAAGTCCAAGATAGGTGACTAACATAACCGGACCGGATCCGCTCTGTTTGGCGGAGTCGGGGGGGGGGGGGGTAATTCGGAAAAATTAGAAAAAATGAGGCATTTCTAGCTTACGAACGGTTGACCAGATTTTAATGAAATTTTATATCTAGAAGGATCTTGTGCTTTAAAATTGGCTTTATAAATCTCGACCAGATCCGGTGACATTGAAGGGAGATTAAGGGGGAAACCAAAATTTTTGGAAAAGGGGAAAATCGAGGTATCTCGATTTTGACGAATGAATAATCGGATATTAATGAAACTTGATATATAGAAGAATCTTATGTCTCGGATGCTCTATTTTCAATTCGAATCGGATCCGGGGACAAACAGGGTTGGAGGAGGAAACAGAAATCTTGGAAACTGGAAATCTTGGAAAATCCTGAAATTTGATGGGAAGAATAAGCACAAGTTATAGATACGAGGGTGACATGATGGGTACGGATCCGTTCTCTTTGAGGGAGGTGGGGGTTGTTAATTTGGAAAATCAGAAAAATTGAGGTATTTTTAACTTAAGAACGGGTGACCAGATCTTAATGAAAATTGATATTTAGAAGGAACTCATGTCTCAGAGCTCTTATTTCAAATCCCGGACCAGATGTTTTGACATTAGGGGAGTTGGAGCGGGAAACCGGAAATCTTGGAAAACGCTTATAAATGTCGTAGATATATGATTGATGTAATCGAACTGTATCCGCTCTCTTTGGTGGAGTTCGGTGGTGGGGTTCAGTGCTTTGGCGAGTTTGGTGCTTCTAGGCGTGCTAGAAAGATGAAAATTGGTAGGTGTGTCAGGGAGCTGCACAAATTGACTTGATAAAGTCGTTTTCCCCGATTCGACCATCTAGGGGGCTGGAGGGAAAGGAAAAATTAGAAAAATTGATGTATTTTTATCTTACGAGTGGTTGATTGGATCTTAATGAATTTTGATATTTAGAAGAACTTCGTGACTCAGAGCTCTTATTCTAAATCCCAACCGGCATTAAGCCTCTGAGTTTCCTTTTAAAGCAATCTATTGATTCTTAGAATTTTGCTAGAGCTCTAGGCTCTTGGCTCTTTCGACCTCGTCACAAGTGCCATACGAGCTCTTAGCTCTAGTTTTTATAGGTCAGGTTTGTTTTTTGACGGATATCCTCAAAAGACGAGTAAATATCACTTTTAATCCTATGTTGTTTACATCGAATGTTAGCTATCTAATTCAGTTCCTATGGTGATGTTGTTTATCATCTTACTTATTGTTGTACACTATTCTGTTTAAACTATAACTATTATAGTTCAAACAGAACAATAAAATGAAATTCTTTTGATGTAGCTATTGATATCAAAATTCAATTTTTTACAGTTTTGGTTACTATTGAGCCGGGTCGCTCCTTACTACAGTTCGTTACCACGAACTATTTGATAGGTACAGTTTGTTTTTTGACGGATATCCTCAAAAGACGAGTAAACATCACTTTTAATCAAATGTCGTTTACATCAAATGTTAGCTATCTAATTCAGTTCCTATGGTGATGTTGTTTATCATCTTACTTATTGTTGTACACTATTCTGTTTGAACTTTAACCTTAGGCACTATGTGTGGGGTTGGGGCATATAGTTTTTACATGCATTGGTTTTGTAGGGCTTAATCAAAATGTGCTATCTGACAATATTTGGAAAACTTCAATTTATATTTCACTTCCTCAAGCATAACCATTCCTATCAGTTTGTTCAATTCTCATTCAAACTACCGTATTTGGCTCGTAACACATTTTAATTTTTCAATTTTCTAAAATTCTTTATTTCCTCTCTTCCCAGTCACTAGAATTTGTTGTAAATTGGAGCTTTAAAATTTTTTAAAAGGAGCACATTTTTCCACTTTTCTCCTCTGAAGTCAGTTTCGTGTTTGTAGAAATTTTGTCTTTTAAACCCATGCAACCAATTTTTTTTTACTGATTTAATTTAAATGAAATTCCACTTTTTTTTACTGTATTTTAATGCTAGGAACAGTGCTAGAATTGACAGTAATCGTATATAGATTGTATAACAAGGTTTGAAGATTCCTTATTCCTGATATGGTATATGGTTATATGGTCTTATCGTTATATGGTATCAGAGGTGCCATCGGGGGGGGGGATTCAGGGATGGGCAAATGTCCACCCCAAATGTCCCATTTTTCAGGGGGGGGGCCCAAGCTTTCACCACAAAGGGCCCTTTCCAGCCATAATTATCAATTATGTCCAAAATAATCCATTCTGTTCAAATGATTTGAACTAACTGCACGCCTGTTAGCCAAAGAGCGTAATTTCCTGACGACCCTTTGGGTAATTATACCATTTGCTATTAATCATTGTAAACTTTGAAAGTAGGTTAGATTCATAATAGAAGTCTCAAGTTCTGTCAATGCGTCATGCCCACCCCAAGATTTGCCCCAAATGGCACCTCTGTATGGTATACCAGAAAAATATATTAAAGTGATTTGTGCTATGCACGAGAATAATACTGCTGCGGTTAAGGTAGGAAATGAGGTTAGCAACTGGTTTTGTATTAAATCAGGAGTTAAGCAGGGTTGTGTTCTATCCCCCTTTATATGGATCATTTTGATGGACTTCGTCTTAAGGAGCACAGGAAAGGCAATTGGAAACCACGGAATCAAATGGGGAGGAAAAACGCTCCTGGACTTAGATTATGCTGATGATTTAAGCATATTAGATCAAAGTTTGAGCAAAATGAATGAAGTTTTAGAGGTTTTGAGAGTTCAAAGTGCTAAAATAGGCTTGAAAATTAATGTTAAGAAGACTAAGTCACTAAGGCTTGGAATAAGTGAAGAGGAACAGGTGACATTACGTAACGAAAAGATTGATCAGGGTGGGAGCTTCAGTAACCTTGGTAGTATTATTAGAAAAGATGGTGGGAACAGTGAAGATGTTAAAAGTAGAGTAGCTAAGGCTCAGGGTGTTTTTTCACAGTTAAAAAAGTTTGGAAGAATAGAGAGATAAGTCTGCAAACCGAGATTAGAATATTGGAAGCTACAGTGATGACAGTGGTCAAATATGGTTCTGAAGCATGGGCGCTCCGAAAAGCAGATGAAAATTTACTAGATGTTTTCCAGAGAAATTGCCTACAGATTGTTCTGGGTACCCGGCTGACTGACCATATTTCAAACAGTAGGCTACACGGAAAGCAGGTCGTCCTTGTCTGGGTCGGGAGGATGTCATAAAGTTTTAAAGGAAATGGGACCTTCCTAGGAGAGTGTAAAGAGGGAGGCTATAAATAGATTAGGTTGGAGGAGGAGCGTGCGTAGCTGTGTTGGCCTCGAGCGGCTTGGTGCTGCAGTGAGTTATTAGTAGTAGTAGTAGTAGTTATTCCTGATACCTAGTGTATTTTTGTCAGATATGCCAGTTTGCTTTATCTTAAGCAAGTGTGCCTGTACAGATTTTGGAGGTGGGAATTTCAACAGGTTTGTGATACATCAATCATCAATCAATAAAACCGCTTACCATAAAAATCTTCCTCCCCACTTATTATCTTATTTTAATTTTAATAATTCTGAAGGCCACTGTCTCCGTTCATCCAACCGTTCCTTCATTGTCCCCAGGTGTATCTCTAGTTCCGCCCAGCGATCCCCAATTTATAAATCTATAATTCAATGGAATTTAATACCCTCCAGTGTCGAGCTATTCACAAGTTTTCGGACGCTATATAACAATGTACTAAAATCTTGATATTATATTTCTCTAAATGTTTATTCAGTTTGCTTTAATTACCCTTGTTTTCTCTTTTCTTTTTTTTCTCTCTTCTTCATTTTCAATTTTTTCGCTTCTAGGATCTTTATTATTATTGTTGTTTTGTGTTTTTTTCTTTTAAATAAATTGAATTTAATTGAATCATTTTATTAATACTATAACACTATTAAAAATGTAAAAAAAAATTATATATATGGCCCAAGAAGCTTTGCTTGTTATGGGCCATACAACACAATAATAAAGTACTAAAAGAACCATAAATTATACCCTAAATGAAGATGTGGAAGAATAAACGCTAATATACAGTAAAAAAAACTGATAGTAATTATAAAGATAGAAACAAGTAGAAACCAAGACCGCAGAGAAACAGGAAAGACAAAGTTGACATTAGAGCATGAGAAAAAATAAGACAAATAAACAAGGACATTAAAAATTAAGAAGATTCCTGAAAACAATTTTAGAAAGAACAAGAGAGGGAAATATCAGTTAGGAAAGAATTCCAAAAAGGAGAAATAATAGGAAAAGAGAAAACAGAAAAACAAGGTTGTTCTGTACAAATCTATTCAATATTCAAAGTGGTCGAAAAATTAACTTTAAATAGAATCGAGTCATAATTACGTATGAGCTTTCTTAAACCAAGATGTCGTTTAAACCCGAAGAAAATGAAACACTATTTGCTGACAATTTTCGGAGGTAACAATTGATAGTAGAAAGAAGGAAATAGAATAGTATTTTTATGACTTATTCTTTTTATTTTATAATTTTTAATAAAAAATTTTTAAATTTATATAGATATCAGTCAAAAGATATATTTTGACTGTTGCAATTTTATCGATATAACTATATAGTTATAACCAACACAGAATCGGGTCATAAAATTGCCTCTAAGTTAACGTGGTATTTCCATGATGGTAAGACAGCTAATCTAATTGATTATGGTACTGGAAACTGAAGACTGGCAGGATCAATACTAGTATAGGAGTGCTGTTCTTGCTGTTAAAAGTAGAGATCACCATTTACTAGCGTGTAGGACTAATTTAAAGCTGAAATTTTTGGAACAGTAACTACCTTACAGGAAGATATGGCGTTGATAGACTCTAGAGCGGTACTATGAGAAAAAATCTCTTGGAAGAGTTGAATCATAAACTGCAGAGGTTACAAATCAAAAATGTAGGAGATGGACTGAAAAATCTTTGAAAATAATTTATGAAGTTGCTGTCGGTGTCTCAGGGAAAAAAAAAGTTAGGAACGCAGCTATAATTATCAGTAGAAACGCTTTATGTTTAATGGAGAGAAAAAAGGTCTTGTAGAAGAACTATCTGAGCGATAGATCATATGAAAATAAGAAGAATGTAGTGATAGCGGAGAAAGTATTAAAATATAAAAAGGAGATGTGAAATGGAGATCATGGATAACATTGATGAGGAATTTGAAGATGCAAATAGACGGCATTATAGTAAAATTTTATACTGGTATGCTAATAAATAGAGATGGAGTGGTCAAATGGCACAATTATTGATAAGGAAAGAGTTGAACAGAGATGGGGAGACAATGTTGAGAATGTGCTAAACGAGAATATAGCTACTGGAAAAGATATAGAGTAAAATGAAAAAGTCTGTACACATTATATGTAAAGGACCATTTATTGGCCCAAATTCAAGATCAAGGTCATTTTATGCCTACTTTCAAAGTAAAAGGGCAAATTTATCACAGAGGAGGCTCTCTTCTACCATTCTCAGGTGAGCTTCATAAATTTTTGCAACTGTACTTCATCAGTGATAGCAATGCTGAATTGAATGCACGTTGCAGCATTTCTCCCGGCGTTGAAAGGAATATCGTTTTCCAGTTGCAACATCTTTTCCACAATAATAATAATTAAAATTTTTTGGAATGGAGCCTACGGCTATCTCTTTAATATTAAATTGATAAATCCAGCCACTAACAAAGAAATGGATAAGAAATGCAGCGCAATGAACTGTTATGGCTACAGAATAATGATTCGTCAGGATGAAGAGAATTATATTTTAAAATACCGTCAATTGTTTCACCAATACATCGTTGATATGTATGCAAAGATTGAATCAGAACGTTTGTTATTCATCCGTCTGAATCAGACCAAGCACCACTCTCAACAATACATTTATTTTCGAGATGCAGTTGTAAATGACGGTAATACCATTAACTTTGGAAGAGTAACGATTTTACCTTCGTCATATGCTGGCAGTCCGTGTCATATGCATGAGTATGCTCAAGATGCCATTGCGTATGTTCTTCTCTATGGTCGTCCAGATTTATTTATTATAATTACATTTAATCCATCTTGGAACGAGATACAGCAACTTTTACCACCTGGACAATCACCAGTTAATAGACATGACATTACGGCCGGTGTCATCTGGCAAAAGTTGAAATCACAGATAAATTTCAAAGTAAATTTTTAAGTGTTTGGGCCAGTGCGTTGCTGGTTGTACTCAGTGGAATGGCAAAAGCGAGGGTGGCCACACGCACATATACTAATATGGTTATTTGATAAAATTTCTTCTAATGAAATTGACGATGTCATTTCCGCTGAAATACCTGATGTAGATGTAGATAGGGGCTTACATGACATTGTGGTAAAAAAAAAATATGATACATGGACCATGCGATAAACTGAATGAAAATTCACCATGCATGGACAGAGGATGGTGCGCAAAGTACTATCCTTAGTACCTAACACAATTACCGGCAATGATGGATACCCTTTATATAGAAGAAGGTCGACCAAAGATGGCAGAAAATGAGCAATCATAAAGTCACGTAACCGTTACATCAAAGTAGATAACCAGTGGGTCATTCAACATTCACCTTTATTATCGAAAAAATACAATCCGCACATAAACGTGGAATATTGTAATCCGGTAAAGGCAATCAAATACATATGTAAATACGTTAACAAAGGCAGCGACATGGCAATTTTTGGCCTGCACTCCGAAATCAGTGATATCGATGAAGTCGTACAATATCAGGCTGGGAGATACATAAGCAATAATAAAGCTGTGCGGCGAATTCCTTCATTTCAATACATCAACGATGTCCAGCAGTTGTTCGCTTAGCGGTACATTACAGAATGGTCAACGTGTTTATTTTTCGGAATCCAACTTGCAACAAATAGCCCTGAATCCACCTGATACAACGTTAGCTGCTTTCTTCGTGTTATGCCAAAATGATTCTTTTGCAAAAAGAACTGCTGTATTCTGAAGTGCCTATGTATTACACATGGAATGCTAATAAGAAATCATTTGAAGGTCGAAAACGGGGTGAGTCAATTGACGGTCAACCTAACATCTTTAAAAACCTCGATAGGAAGAATCTACACCATTCACCCAAATCAAGATGAATGCTTCTTTCACCGCCTGCTATTGGTTAAATTGCCCGGCCCGACGTGCTTTGAGCATTTGAGAACTGTAAACAGAAATCACCTTGAAGCATAGGCTGTATATATCAATTAATTCCTGCTTCCTGATATATCATAGCTCGCTAAACTAAAATTCCTAAGTTGCTGAATCATTCTTAACAAAGTCAAGCCTTATCAAGGTATGACAAAGAATCCCAGGGGTGATCGTATCGACCCAGTTGTCCTAGAATTTTACGAGAGGGCTCATTCGACTGGAAATGAAAAGTTCTAGTGCCCTTTTTAAGTGACCAAAAAAATTGGAGGGCACCTAGGCCCCCTCCCACGCTCATTTTTTCCCAAAGTCGTCGGATCAAAACTTTGAAATAGTCATTTTATTCAGCATAGTTGAAAAACCTTATAACTACGTCTTTGGGCACGACTTACTCCCCCACAGTCCCCGTGGGAGGGGCTGCAAGTTACAAACTTTGACCAGTGTTTGCATATAGTAATGGTCATTGGGAAGTGTACACATGTTTTCAGGGGGATTTTTTGGTTGAGAGGAGGGGTTATGTTGGGGAAACTTTCCATGGATGAGTTTGTCATAGGGGAAGAGGATTTCCATGAAGGGGGCGTAGCATTTTCTAGCATTATTTAAAAAAACAATGAAACAATAAATATGAAAAAGTTTTTTCAGCTGTAAGTAAGCCGCAGCATTAAAACTTAAAACGAACAGAAAATATTACGCATATAAGGGGTTCACCTCCTCCTAATACCTCACTCTTTACGATAAAGTATTTTTAGTGTTTTTAACTACTTATTCTACGGCCTTTGTGATTCAGGGGTCATTCTTAAGGAATTAAGACAAAATTTAAGCTTTAGTGTAAAGTGCGAGGTACGGACAAGTGGGCAAACCCTCTCATATACGTAATAAAACATACGAATATAGAAGTTTGTTACGTAAGCTAGTTCGTAAATTAAGTATATCTTATACTAATGAAATCGTTCGTAAAAATACTAAAAGTTCTAATTGCCTTTTTAAGCACCCAAGAAATTGGAGGGCAACTGGGCCTTCTCCCCCCTCCTTTTTTCTCAAAGTTGTTCGATCAAAGCTATGGGAAAGCCATTTAGCCAAATAAATAAATATGCAAATTTCGTTTTAATTATTGATCTGCGGAGAGCAGAAATCAAATCATAGATTAACTAAAAAACGTTCAGAAATTAAATAAAAAATTTTTTTTATTTGACTGAAAGTAAGGAGTGATATTAAAACTTAAGACGACCAGAAATTACTTCGTATATGAAAGGGGCTTCTCCCTCTTCAACGCTTTGCTCTTGACGCTAAAGTTTGATTCTTCCTCACAGCTCTGCTTTTTTTAAAAATAAAAAAAATTAGTATATAGAGCGGGGCGTTGAAGAGGGAGCTGCCCCTTTCATATACGAAGTAATTTCTGTTCGTTTTAAGTTTTAATGTCGCTCCTTACTTTCAGTTAAAAAAAAAAATTTTTTTATATTATATATATATATATATATATATATATATATATATATATATATATATATATATATATATATATATATATATATTTAAGTGCGATATCTAAAAAAGTATTAAACGCATTGTGACAGTATTGATAATTGTAGCCACTCTTAATAACGTGATTTCTATTTTCTACTACAGATAAAACTGTTTTTGTCTTTTTTGTTTATTCTTTGTCAGACCTTGATAAGGCGTGTTAAGAATGATTAATGCATTTAGGAATTTTAGTTTAGCGAGCTATGGTATATAAGGAAGCTGGAATTGATTAATATATATAGCCTATGCTTCAAGGTGATTCCTGTTAATTATTTTTATAATTGGTGCAGTAATATGTTCTTTTAATTTTTTCTTAGTTCTAGCGATAAATTTTTTTTCTATTAGTTTTCATTATTATTAAATACTCAAAAGGATCGAGTCTTCTTTTTGGAGGCATCCTGCTTCAAGTATAATCTCTATTTTTATAATTTCTACTCTGTGAGAGATAGACAAGACTAATTCGTACCTCTAGACTATGGATGATTACGCGTAAATTCTTAAATTAAGAAATATTTCGAGATGTTCAATGCCGTGTAATGATCTGACTTGCTTATATTTTGTGTTTTGAGAAACTGGACTTTAAATATAAAAGATAAAACTAGTTTTTTTAACTGAAAGTAAGGAGCGACATTAAAACTTAAAACGAACAGAAATTACTCAATATATGAAATGGGTTGTCTCGTCCACAATCCCTCGCTCTTTACGCTAAAGTTTGACTCTGCCACAATTCTACTTTTGAAAACAATTCAAAACTTTAGCGTAAAGAGCGAGGGATTGCGGAGGGGACGACCAATTTCATATATGGAGTAACTTCTGTTCGTTTTAAGTTTTAACATCGTTCCTTACTTTCAGTTCAAAAAAAGCTAGGTTTTTTTTATTTAATTTCTGAACGTTTTTGAATTAATGCATGTTTGATTTTGGCTCTCCGCACTAAATTATTAAAATGAAATTAGTATATTAATTCTTTTTTTTTGGTAAAATGACTTTCTCTTAGTTTTGATCAGACAATGTTGAGAAATAAGGGTGGGGGAAGGAGGCCTAGTTGCCCTCCAATTTTTCGGTTACTTACAAAGGCAACTAGAACTTTTAATTTTTAGCGAACGTTTTTATTAATAAAAAATATACGTAACTTAAGAATTAACTCACGTAACAAACTTTTATATTCTTATATTTTTAATATGTATACGAGGGGGTTTGTACCCTCGTTAATACCTCGCTCTTTACATTAAATCGTAAGTTTTGTCCCAATTCTTTAAGAATGACCCCTGAATCAGAAAGGCCGTAGAATAAATAGTTGAAATTACTAAAAATACCTTAGCATAAAGAGCGAGGTATTTATCTCCTTCTAAATACCTCGCTCCTTATGCTAAAGTACTTTTAGAACCCCTCGTATGCCTAATAATCTCTGTTCGTCTTAAGTTTCAATGCTACTCCTTACTTTCAATTTTAATACTTACTTTCAATATCCCACTTTACCTTTATTAAATAAAAACAAAAAGTTTTTTTAACTGAAAGTAAGGAGCGACATTAAAACTTAAAACGACCAGAAATTACTTCGTATATGAAAGAGGTTGTTTCCTCATCAACGCCTCGCTCTTTACGCTAAAGTTTGACTCTTTCTCTCAATTCTTCTTTTTAAAACAGTAAAAAACTTTAGCGTAAAGAGCGGGGCGTTGATGAGGAAGCAGCCTCTTTCATATACGAAGTAATTTCTGGTCGTTTTAAGTTTTAATGCCGCTCCTTACTTTCAGTTAAAAAAACTTGTTTTTTTTATTTAATTTCTGGACGTTTTTGAATCAATGCATGGTTTGATTTTGGCTCTCCGCAGAGGAATAATTAAAACAAAATTTGTATTTTTTTTTTTGGCTAAATGGCTTTCTCATAATTTTGATCGAATGATTTTGAAAAAAAAGAGCGGGGGAGGAAGCCTAGTTGCCCTCCGATTTTTTGGTTAATTAAAAAGGCAACTAGAATTTTTAATTTTTTACGAATATTTCTATTAGTAAAAGATTTACGTAACTTATAAATTAGCTTACGTAAAGAACTTTTGTATTCTCATATTTTTATTACATATATGAGGGGGTTCGCCCCCTTGTCAGATCCTCGCTCTTTACACTAAAGCTTAATTTTTGTCCCAATTCATTAAGAATGACCCCAGAATCACAAAAGCCGTAGAATAAATAGTTGAAATTGCTAAAAATACTTTAGCGTAAAGAGCAAGATATTAGGAGGAGGTGAGCCCCTCAAATGGGTAATAATTTCTGTTTGTTTTAAGTTTTAATGCTGCTCCTTACTTCCAGCTGAAAGAACTTTTTCATATTTATTTTTTCACTGTTTATTTTTTAAATAATGGTAGTAAATCCTGCGCTCCCTTCATGGAGATTTTCTTCCCCCATGACAAACTATCGATGGAAAGTTCCCCCAGCATATCCCCCTCTTCTCAACCCCTCCCCCAACCAAAAATATCCTCCTGAAAACGCCTGTACACTTCCCAATAACCATTACTATATGTAAGCACTGGTCAAAGTTTGTAACTTGTTGCCCCTCCCACGGGGACTGTGGGGGAGTAAGTCGTCCCCAAAGACATAGTTATAAGGTTTTTCGACTACGTTGAATAAAATGGCTATCTTAGAATTTTGATCTGTTGACTTTGGTAAAACAATTAGCGTGGGAGGGGGCCTAGGTGCCCTCCAATTTTTTTGGAACTTTAAAAGGGCACTAGAACTTTTTATTTCCGTTAGAATGAGCCCTCTTGCAACATTCTAGGACAACTGGGTCGATACGATCACCCCTTCTGGCAAAAAATACAAAATTCCACATTTCTGTAGATAGGAGCTTGAAACTTCTACAGTAGGGTTCTCTGATACGCTGAATCTTATGGTGTGATTTTCGTCATTCTATGACTTCTAGGGGCGTTTCCCCCTATTTTCTAAAATAACGCAAATTTTCTCAGGCTCGTAACTTTTGATGGGTAAAACTAAACTTGATGAAACTTGTATATTTAAAATCAGCATTAAAATGCAATTCTTTTGATGTATGTATTGGTATCAAAATTCCATTTTTTAGAGTTTTGGTTACTATTGAGCCGGGTCGCTCCTTACTACAGTTCGTTAACACGAACTGTTTGATAATGTTGTTTTATAATGTTCCCCTGTTTGATTTATGTTTAAATTTATAATATTTCTTTTATAAACATTGAAACAATATGTCCTTTGTTAAAACTGATCATCTTACTCCTTAAAATCACCTTACTTCCTCCTTACTCCTTAAAATACACGTACTAAGTTGGAACTTGAAGCTCCATCTCAATATGTAACGATTGTCTGTTATAAAAGGGTTTGTGTACAGAAATACAAAAAAGTACCACGTCGATAGTTCTACCAATAGGTTGCATCGTTCTAAAACAAGTATTTGAAGCCCAAAAAATCAGCTTTGACGGTCTACAGTTTGAGGTGCTTCAAACTTGTTGAAGACACATAGTCATAAGAAGTATTATAAACCTTCGGACAGTATATGTTTTGACGTGAAGATGTTTTGTTGCTTTCCTTCCGCTCCCTATAAAAGGGTTTCGAAGAAGGGGACTCTTGTTATTTAGGTATACTGTTTTATTACCAAAGATTGCTGGTAATTATTATTGCCGCTTACCTGCCACGTATATTATCATTATTGGTAAATTATCACCACACTACCTTTGTTATACATAATTATCATTACCAGCTGCTTACCTGCAATGTATATTATCATTAATGGTATATTACCACTATATACCATTGTCTTACATGTTTATCATTGCGAGCTACTTATCTGATAGGTATATCATTAATGGTATTAAGTGAAAGATGCAGCTACAGAAATTGTCGGAGTAAGGGACAAAAAACCCAATAGGTGGAATTCACAGAATACAATAGAACTCTCTTTAAGGAAGAACCAAATGACCGATAGACACTCTACTTCTTTTGAAGCACTCCGCAAAGATTATCACAAATCTGCTAAGACAGATAAATAATCAAATTATTCTATTGCAGCCTGTGAAATGGAAAAAGCTGTTTCTCACAATGATTCACGGAAACTCTACTAGCTCCTAGGTGAATCGAACGGGAATAAAAACCAAAGATCTACCCCCACGCTACTTAGTAAGGACAACAAGCTCCTCACGAGCAAAGAAGATGGTATCGAACCATAGTGTACTCACTTCGAGAAGCTCCTTCACCCACCAGAAAATTACCACAGCCAACCCACTCCATCCCAAAACAATTCTGAGTCACCAACCGTGTATGAAGATCACAATATCGTCCCTCCAAGCCGAGAAGAAATTATCTATGCCATAAAACTATTGAAAAATAATAAAAGTCCTGGCTTCGGCAAATTACCGGCTGAATTTCTCAAGGCCCTTCCAGACGTTCCTACCGATAAGATACACAACTTACTTACAGATGTCTAAGTTAATGAATACATTTCTGAAGATTTGAGGATCTCTGTAATAATTCTTTTATTTAAAAAAGGGGATCGAACCGATTCTACAAATTATAGAGGAATTTCCCTGATACCGATATCTGCAAAAGTTTTTACAATAATAGTATTAAATAGGCTCAGAAATATGAGGAATGGTTGGAGGAGGCCAAATCAAGCAGGATTCAGACCTGGTACGGGATGCTGTGATCACGGTTTTAGCCTGAGACAGATCCTGGAACACCACCTTATAAACCAGCAGGAAACAATACAAGTTTTATCGACATTGTAACGGCATTTGACTCTTTGAAGAGTAACTCTTTCTGGGATATGATGAGGGATGATAGAGTACCGGAAAAAATTGTCCGTTTAATTAAGGCTTATTACGAGGGAACGAGGGCATTTGTAAGAGCAGACGATTAATATCTAATGGACTACCAAATGACAAAGGAGTGCGACAGGGTTGTGCCCTATCACCATTTTATTTAAATTTGTCTTCGACCAGATCCTGAAGACCCTTGACAAATATATAGGTGTGGCAATCAGTCCCACACTATCACTGACAGACCTTGATTACACCGATGATGTAGATATCTTGGCTAAGTCTGTAACCGAAACACAGCTCATGATAGATGATATTGCTGCTAGATCCCTTGCTAGCAGACTAAAGATAAGCCAATTGAAAACAAAGTCAATGCGCACCTCTGGCTAGATGAAACTTCCGATCACGTTAAATGGCGTCCCAATCGAGGAGGTCCAGAATGTCAAATATCTAGGCTCCCTAATAAATCCAAAGGGCAAAGCTCTAAAGGAAATACAAATCCCCATCTCTGCCGCCTAGGCAGTGTTCATTCAGTTTTGGAAGTGTCACTGGCTACGAAATAAAATCTCCCTTCGAACAAAGCATCGGATATATAAGCATTGGTCCTCTCTCCACTTCTTTATGGTTGCGAAATGTGGCCCCTCAGAACTGGAGAAGCTAATGACCTTAACGTCTTCCACCATACTGAAACTTTTTCAGTATGAAAACTTTTTCTCTTTTTTTTGTGTTTGTGCTGTTGCATTGGTGATTTCTCTTTTCATGATAATTATCATTGTAAACTGCCTACCTGCCATGTATGTTTTTCCTGTTTAAACGAGCAATAATTGTGTCTAATGTTTTTTCTGACAAAAAAAAAAAAAACGGTCTATATAGGTTAAGAGTCTGAGAAAATTCGTTAAAAGCCTTAATTCTTAAAAAATAAATCACAGTGACGTTATATATATGGAACACATTTCAAGAAAATAAATCGCATACCCCCTCCAACGCTGTGATCGTATCGCTTTTAGTATCGATGACGCATGCTACATCAAAAAAGGAACATAGCTAAACATAAAATACCAAGTGTAATGAAGTCTTTTTCCAAAACTTGTTTTAAGTAGTTCCATAGTAGTTCCATTGCTTAGAAGACAAAAAAAAAAAAAATTAGACCATCTAATCTGACAAAACCAATCCGAGCAGCTAACTTAATGGGTATTGAAAAATATCTGAAGCAATGGTAAAAGAAAATGAAGAATAAAGAAACTTGTGGTTATAATACTTGGTACAATGAAAATTTAATGATCAAAATTACGCGCTGCTGCGAGAATTACAATTGACAGTGCTAGTCTGAACGTGTCAAAAATAAAAGTGACAAGTTCCACAAAGGAACATAGCTAAGCAAAAAATATCAAGTGTAATTATTCTATTTACAAAAGGCGTTTTGAGCAGTTTCATCATGCCCAGTGGTCAAATGACCAACTTAGACCATCATATTTGACAATATCAATCCGGGCAGCTAAGGTGAAAGCTATCAAAAAAATATCTGAAACAATGATAAACAAAATTAGGAAAAAATAAGTAAAAAAAAGAAGAACAACAGGAATGTCCGGTCCAAAGATAAATCACAGCCAGAGCTAAAACAATTCAAAAACAAAAGTGAAGAACAAACAAAAAGTATGAGGTTACAAGACATGCGAAAACAAGAATTAGAACAAGAAGAATTGTTTTTGGCAACTATCCCCGTGCCAGAAAAAGGTCTAAATGGTTATAAGGAACTTAAAGAAGAGAGTGCAGCTAGAAAACAAGTGACAACGAGTGTCAATATTTACAAACCTGCCACTTAGCCGTGCTAGTTCCCGGTGGCATAGCCACTAAGCTCCTGGTACTATATACTATCTCCTGAAACGAGCCATTATTGTTATGTATTTTATGTATTTTTTCTCGAAAACAGCTCCATATTTTTTTGGGAAAATTGGCATCCAGGGATTTGATGGCCTAAGAAAACGATTTATATAAGAATGTTTACAGGAACTTAAACTTCCAGTATCCGTCGCTCGATAAGAACTCGAATTTTGAATCTGAAATTGCATTAGTCCTTTCGAAATTTCTGTGACATTTGTGTCCATAAGAAAATGGTTGGATTAAAAAAAAATGATTAATAATAAACGCTGAGCACACATCGCACTTATCTGAGGTAGCATTACTGTGCTGCCTATGATCCTTCGAATGGTTTTTTTCGAGACCTTATAAAAGTGATTTTTGCAATTCTAAGTGTCTTAAAATGACTTTCTATGTTATGTTGGGAAGAGTGTGAATCTTAATAAAAATACCTCCCTTCTATATAATGAGCTATATAGTTTAAGTCTAGTTTTGTATAGACCAGAAAAGTTTATATTTCTTGCATCTTCTATTGATTATATTCCTTCCTAAAAAAAAAATACAGCTTTCCTTTGCATTTTAATTTATCCAGATTATTTATTGAATATATAAACCAACTATTAAATAATTAAATATGATGAATCATGTTCAGTCGTAATTAAACAAATTATAAAAAGCAGGCTGATTTAACCTTTATGGGATCCATTTTCAATGGTCACCTGGTTTTGCAATTTAGTTCTGAACAGCAATTTGTCAAAACTACAGTATAATACTAAAATACAATTTTCCTTTCCTGCAGATTAAAATCTTCCATGAGAATTGTTTTGACTAGTATTGAATTGGATTTTCACGAGTGCGAGTCAAAAAGACCATTTTGAATTTTAGGTTAGTAAATGCTGTATGTATATGGACAAGATTTTGGCTTAGTATAGTTAGCACTATGACAAGAGGATCTTCAAGAGGAGGGAGACGCAACCGAAATAAGAAAAAACCAGCAGAGAGTAAGCCATATCACGAACAACTAGAAAAAACATTAAAATCAACAGAATCTACTCTATCTGAGAAAACGAAGGGCGCACAAAAACCAGGAGCTAGCAAAATACAGGTATTTAATTACAAAAAATTGATTATTATATGCCGATATATGCCGACATCTTAGAGGTTGAATCAATCTAATAACCCATTTTAATGTTTCCAAATGTTCTAAAAAGTTGACAATACTGTTTAGATAATACTTCAGACTTTTGTCCTCGGAGATTCTCTGTATCTTTAAATAGAAAATCCGCATAAGAAAGACCTAGGAAACTAAAATTGGTATGAAATCATAATTTTGAGGTTAAAAATAATTAAAAATGACACAATTATCGTTTTGCCTATCTAATTGCAACGTTTTTTTTAAACACATTTAATATTATTTATATTTTACTAAAAGAATACCATTTGGAATATCAATTTCAACAAAACAAGCCTTGGTATTGATTTATATTGATAATATCAATTACCTTTTTCTTATAATTTTTACAACAATAAAAAAAATAACACAGAATTAGAAAAAGAAGAAACAAAATGAAAAGAAAACACTTCAAGACAGTTTAGTCACGCAACTTAAACCTACCTACAAAACACAATTTATTTACAAAACAACCGAATTTAACAAAATAAACAAAGGATTTTTTCCTTTTTAAGGTTTTTATTGTATTTTTCTGTCAAAAGGTATTCGTACAAGACCTTAAATGGGTTATTGCTGTGCTGATATTGATCAAAACCCATAGGAACCATATGAAATTTACGACGACACAACCAAAGTTTTAAAAGGTAATGACTGTCAAATTAATTAGTTGTTAACAGTGACCAGCCATTTATTTTGTATCAAGGATTTATTTAGGCTCTAAAGCACAGGAAAGCAGATTTTGTGTCCAAATGTTTTTATTTTCTATCCGTCGAGACCTAACTCTATTCGGAACATAGCCAAAAACTCCCTAAAGTAATTTGAGAACAGAAGGAGACACAAGGCGTTTAACCAATTTATCCAAACAATCAATATTGTTTCAAATGTTCAGTTTAAATGAATGTAATAATAGTCCTAATTTTACTAAACAAAGTTCAGGAATGATTTTGACTAATGCAAACCCTTTTTATTCTTTTTTTGCTTAACTTGATGAAAGAAATAGATAAACATCTGTCAAATTTGGGATTGAACAATGTCCACTATCCACTACCTACCATTACATTAAGCCCACATTGTTATTCAGAGTTAAGTCTTGACACAGGCATTCCTCTTTTTCAAAGATGAGGTGAGAGATAACATCCATAAAATTTTTGATATTTTTGTTTCAAGTCCACTTTTATAGTTTCACACTCGATGCTAGATATCTTACTTGTATGTAACTACGTTTAACTATGTAATTATGTTAACATCTGGCCTTTTCAGCTTGTTGATCCCAGTAATAAATCAGCAGACGCTTGTTTATCAGATCTGTACGACGCAGACTATGATGGTGACAAAGAAATTGAAAAGCAATTGAAGGATTTTCGAGCAATTGACCAATTCTTTGTCGAGCAATATTTGATCAAAAAAACTGTTGAAGGTGATGTGCCTGGAGATAAAAGGAATGAAACTAATGCTTGGGATGCTGAGAACAGAAGGTCTCAAAGCAGAAGTGGAGGACCACCCAGATGTAGAGGGAGAGGTGTGTAATGACGATATTACATACCTTTGTTTAAGATGAGGTGGGAAATCAGTTCAGAAATAGCCTTGATTTAACCATATCCAATAGTTATTCCATTAAACTGGTAAATTTATTAAGAATAATTTACGCAATTGTATCATCCTTTTGGTGTGTTTTAGTAATTTTTATTTATTGTGTAACTTCCCCTTTTTTATTTAATATCTTGCTTGTTTTTAAACCTGTTCATTTTTTGTTTTCCTCTGTCGCTTTTGTGAAACTCTTTTCTACTTCCATTACTCATTTTCATTTCAACGCACCCTTCCCCCCAAAGACATTAGATAGGAATTTGGATATGGGCATTATATTCACCATAGTAGCCGCTATGAATTTGGTTGTAAGTTACGCGGTTTACCTCTGGGTCACATCATATAGCAATTGTTATTGCGAATTATTCAGAATTTTTAGGGGGAGGGGGGAGGATTTTAGGCAGGGGGATTTTGCACTGGGAAAATTTTTCAAACGAGGAAAGTTTCTGGGAAGAATGTTTTAGATAAAATTTTGCACAAGGGAGGAAAGAGATTTTTAGGTATGACTAGAAAAACCCGTCAGAAATTCAATAGAAAAATTACCTTTTTCAGTCATTAAATGGAGCAACATAAAAATTCAAATGATTGGAAATTATTCTATGTATGAGGGGGGCCATCTCGTCCTCAAAACTCGCTCTTTACGATAAAATATGACCTTTTGTGGCAACATTCTAATAAAGACTAGTCAAACTTTAAGAACTTTAGACTGCATTGTAAAAAGTGAGGGTTGAAAACTTGTAGCATACAAAATCATTTCTGTTCACTTTATGTTTTAATGTTGCTCCTTTTTTGTAGTTGATTGTTTTTAATATTAGCAAGAACTACCCAAGTACCGTTATCAAATATAAATTCTTAATCGAGAAAATACTGCGTGTTGTTTGTTGAATTTTCCCTATCCTGCTAGTGTTGATGACTAATTAGTTTTAATATTTAAAGGTCGCGGAAGATTTGTTTCTTCAAATGGGTCAGAAGGAGTTAGAGATGGAAGAGGTCAAGGTATGGTTGGTGCTCGTAATGTTGGCTATCGGGGAAACATACCCACAGAAGTCACTGTTTTTGGCTCACCCATGGAAGCCCAAAGTGGAACACTTCAAGAAAAGTCAGATGAAGAAGTTACAGTTGGCAAGTTCTGTTTCTCAAACGTATATACTACCCTATATCAGTGGATTTAAAATCTTCGACTTTATGAAAAAATTCAATTTTTAGGATGCAAATGATCCCGCAATGTTCTGAAATTATTTCCATTGGAGTTAAAACATTCCGAAACTCTTTGGGTAAATAAATCTCGTAGAAAAAGGGTAATACGGAACTAGAAAATAGCAAAACCACGCTTTTAGATAAACACAAAAAACTTGATAATTTCTTAAATCAAAAAGAGTGTGTTTAGTCATAACTGGCTACGGGCTACATAAGTTTTCAAACAGTTCCTCGTAACGAACTGTAATTAAGGAGTGATGCGGCTCAATAGTAACCAAAACGTTAAAGGAACAGAGTCTTGATAATAATAAATACATCAAAAGAGTCAAATTTTGATGCTTATTCAAAATATATAAAATTCATGAAGTTTAATTTTACCCTCAAAAGTTATGAGCCTGAGAAAGTTTGCTTTCAAAAAGGGGGAAAACACCCTTAAGAAATCAAGTGATCTTAAGGCAAATCATACCAAAAGTTTCAAAATTTTGCAGAACCCTACTGTAAAGGTTTCAAGCTCCTATATACAATGAGGTAGAATTTTGATTTTTTTTTTCCAGAAGCATGATCACGGACTCGTGTGTATTTTTTTTTTCAGGGGTAATCACATCGAGCCAGTGATCCTAGAAAATCGGATGAGGGCTCATTGGATCGGGAAATTATAATTTTAAGGTATTTTTAACTTACGAAGGAGTGACCAGATCTTAATGAAATTTCATATTTAGAAGGACCTTGTAACTCAGATCTCTTATTTTAAATCCTGACCGGATCCAGTGTCATTGGGAGGACTGGAAATCTTGGAAAACGCTTAGAGTTGAGAGATCAGGATGAAACTTGGTGGGAAGAATAAGCCCAAGTCCTAGATACATGATTTCCTTAACAAGGAAAAAAAAAAATCACAATCGGCTTTAGGCCCCGCTTGTAGTCATTAATAGTATACTACTATTTACAATAGGAGGAAATCTTCTGGGTAGAATGTTCTTGAAGAGATTGTACACAATGAGGGAGGAGATTTCCAGGTTTGATTTGGAAACCGTTTAGAAAATAGCTAAAGTGTTTTTTTTCAGCTGAACGCTACTAGCAGCACTAAAACTTAAAACGAACAGAACTTTTTGCATATATGGTGGGTGCTACCACATCTCAAGCCCCATTATTTATGGTAAAGTTTTATTTTTAGTCACAATGCATTGAGACAGACAAGTCAAAAATAAGGGGCGTTTAATTTAAATAAAAAGTAGTTTTAAAGAGCTTTAAAACTGTAGCGTAAGAAGAGAGGGTTGTAAACAGGGTACTCTCCGTTGTATACAAAATAACTTGTTTTGACATTAAGTTTCACTTTCAGTCGAAAAAATGTATTTTGTTGAATTTTAGAAGGAACTAATCAAACAGCGTTATAGAATTTATACTTTAATCAACAGAATATTTTACGATGTTTAGAGATGTTTCAATATCGTGCTGCTGTTGGTGATGAATTTTTTATTTTTTAACTGATGGGTCGCGGAAGATTTTTATTAACAAATTGTTCAGAGAAGGGCAGAAGAGTAAGAGGTAGAGGTTGTGCTCGTAATAGTCACTTTGAACGTCGGATAAATATACCCAATCACAAAACTAAAATTAAGGATTTTTGAGGGTGGAGGAGGTTTATTATTATTCAAAACTTACCTTTCGATTTCAGGGTATTTTCGGATATTTCACAAAAATATCCGGAAAAAGCCTTCAATCCCCTTGCACGCTCAGCAGTCAGTTTTCGTCTCTTATGCACTCTATGCTCGTGTCCAGATTTTTCATTTTTATCCATTTTTAACTTTTAGCTACAAGGCTACAGTTCAATATGTCATTGTGAATAGACAAATAGCTATAACTGTGTTACCACATTTACGAAACGTCTTGAAGATACCACTTTATTTTCAACAGGTTTCCGTGAAATAGGGGAAAGTTCTTTGTCTGTTGAAAAACCTTTGCACTAATCAAAGGTTTTTATGCCAATTTTGCAGATTAATACTGAACCGGCTGAAGATAAATAATTTTTGTTCGTTTTAAGTTTTAACTTTGCTCTTTACATTCATAGAAAAGTTTTGCTTTTTGTTGTTAAATGGGTAAAAATTGATCCATCAAATTCAAATCAAAATTGACAAGTATACTTAAAAAAAGAGTAAAAAAGAAAAAGAACGGAATGCGAATGAGGGTGTCAGAAAAATATTAGGGGGCCTAAGGCCCTCCGCGGCCTCCCTTGGATCTGCCCCTGACATGGGGTAAAAAAGTTTTTGATTCTAGAAGATTTGCCCTATAAAATTTTACTCGGAGGAAATGCTGTCAAGAATTGCCCATACTATGTCGCAGTATACCATATAGATACAATGAAAATGAGACATAGCGGTCCTTAAAACAATTGTTAGGTACGTCATGGAGGGAGTGACCTCCTGAAGAGTTGCCAGTATAGCTAAACGAGTACTACCTCCGTCCCTAAAAAGGCCTATATAGGTACCATGTTCAAGGAAAGAAAGAAACCTCCTGAAAATTGACGAGGATACACCTCAACCCTTCTACTACCAAGGTGAACCTACTTCTTCAATATAATGGAGTTACCTTAACATAACAGTAAAATATTAATTGACTGAAACTACTATCGTGTTTTATTTATATTCTATAAATATAAATATATAAATATATATTTTTATATTCAAACTTTAAGAACAAAATAATTTAATAAGAAAAAAGCTGTTCAATTCCTTTCTCCACATCATTCAAAAGTTTTAACAGGAAGCACATTTAAGGTCATGAATTCTGGATATCTAAGCTTTAACGCTGTTTTTTTTTATCTGCTATCAAAACCATTTTTGAAGAAGACCTGCTGTTTCCACCCCCATCACCACTCCAGCGTAGATGCTTAGAAATTGGAACTTGTAAAAAAATGTTGTGACTCAAAAGCTTATTATGCTTTTTATTAGTTCAATGCTTCTCACACACAAGAAACAGCCAGCTTCTAAAATTGGTGGGATTGTCTGTATCCCAGAAATTGAACTTTCTTGTAAGTCTAAATTTCATATTCACTGTTGAATCCTATTTTATACATTTGAGTCACAAAACTCACCAACTTTAAATTCTTCTTTCGATTTTTTTTAGGTAAACTACCACAAGTTTCATTCTTTTAAATTACGTAATTTTAAGATTGCGTCTTGGAAAATAATTGATTTTTGATCATCTGGAATTTAAGAATCTTGAACAAATAAACTCAAGTAATTTTGAAATCTCTGCTTTGGGAAAAGAGGTCAAAAGAGGTCTTTTGAAGAGTCAAAAGTAATAAATTTATTAGCTTGTGATATACTACGAGGAACCGAAGATATATCTTATTAAATTTGCCGTAATTGGCTTTAATGTTGCAAATAATCCCCTGCTACTTTGAATAATCTTTGTGCGTTTCTCCTTCTAGAATTGCATTTTTACCCAAAAGTAGTATCCCCTCAATCTATTTAACAGTGCCCATATCCCACCATTCCAACAAAGCCCACATCCCACCATTCCAACGGTGCCCATATCCCACCATTCCGACGGCAAGGACCACGTGCTAACGTTCTGTAGCGGTATAGTTCTCCTGTAGGTTACGTAATAGGCTTTGTTTATTTATGCAAATCGATGTAGGTGGTTGTTACGTAATAGGGATTTGTTTACTTATGCAAATGCTTTCTTGGGTGGTTACGTATAAGGTTTTGATAGACTGCGCTAGTCAAGATGCAAATGTTGCATCACAGTTTCTTTGATTGATTAGAAACCCACAAGGGCCAGGAGAAAACCTTCAGGGCCTACTAGCGGAGAACTTTCGAGACGCTGGACACTACCGAACAATTCCAACGGCCCCTAACAGCCAATTCAACCGGGCCCTAGCAACCTTTGCCACTGGAAAGGGGGTCCTAGCAGTCAATTCAAATGGGAGCCCTAGCAACCAACTCCAACGGGTACCCTAGCAACCAATTCGAACGGGGCCCGAGTAGTCAATTTTAACAGTGGTCCTAGCAACCAATCCTAACGGGTGCCCACTAGTCAAGTGAAGGAGATACGTAATAGGGAATGTTTACTCATGTTGAGGGTGACGCGATCTTACGTGACTGAGTAGATTTATTGGGAATGACATAATTTTGCATGAGCTGTTTCTTCAGGAGCCCATGGGGAATCCCCGCTTGTAACTGAGTGCGGCACACACGTGTGTGTTACATAACAGCACGCACGTCGATTTCACGTAAAGGCAGGGCATACATGGGTGTTACGTAATGACGGCGCACACTTAGTATGGTACGTATTGAAGCTGCACACATTGGATGTTATGTAATGAATGCACACCTTGGATGTTATATAATAGTTTAAGAGATTTTCTTCAGGATTTTTTTTCAAGCCATTTTTTTAGATTTCATTTTTTCAAGATCTTTTCCCCGGGGAACCTTTATAATCCAAAGATTTTTATCTGTATTAGGATTCGAAAGAGAGTTTCCTCAACCAAATGGAGCGCTAAACAGCAGGACCAAGACAGGCTTTATAAGATTATATTCGGGGAATACTTTTGCATGGAAACGTTTTGAAAAAGTTAAGGGATTGCGTGTTTTCTATGTCTGCAATAATTGAAATGCCAGGGAGAAAATCGATTATTAGAAATTGACTACATTCGATATGTAGCCGCAAGTTACAGTTTTATTAATTTTCTAACCTGACCTGGACAGCTTAAGTTAGCTATAGAGTCAGTGTGATGTTGCATAGTATGGCCTTTAGATATTTCATTGTCCAAATGATTACGTATTAAAGATTCATCCAGGAAGAAGAAATCTGGAAGACACAAACATTTTATTTTACAATTAAGTTTTATTAATAAGAAAATATTATAAAGTCATGATATCAACGGAAAAACAAATGTGAAAAACCAATTCCAGGTTAAGGTGGGTTGCTATTAAAGGTAAGTTTATGCCATATTAATATATATTTCTGAGAGGTTTTAATGAAAATGTCTCGTTTTTTTGAGCCCAGGCTATGCGTATTCACCCTACCGTGACAATATGTGGTGGGCCCAATTTTTGCAAGTAATACCAGGAAAAGAGGGGGAGGAGGGTTGCTATTAAAGGTAAATTTAAGACATAGTATGCGAAATTTCTGAGAGGTCGTAATGGAAATATAATAAATTGCTTTCTTAAGTGCACCTGCCTGTTACATTGAATTGATTTAAATCTTCGTATTTGAAAAATCACATTTAGAATATGCAATAAGTATTATGGATTATGCAGCAAAACCTTCATTACTTACAAAAGTAGTAATAATAGAAATATCAACTTCACAATACGTTTTCTAGCTAGTAAATGAAAAACACAAACAAAGAAAGAAGATACATTTTTTTTTGAATTCGGTTATTTCTGAAAGGTATTAATGAGCATGCCATGTTTCTTTGAGCCAAGACTATGCATATTCACGCTACAGTGACAGTAGCCTATATGGCTATTGGGGGGAGAGGTGTTATTAGAGGTAAACACAAGTCATATTAAGAGATATTTCTTAGAGGTCCGAATAAAAATACCTTGTTTCAATTGTGTTATTAAGTGCACCTGCTTCTTACATTGTGTTAATTTAAATCTTGGTATTAACAAAAACACATTTCGTATGAGCCGAAAGTATTACGCTGTAGTCAGCAAAAGCCTCATTACTTACTCTACTGTAATAAGAAAAATGTCAACTGCACAACACGTTTTGTTGCTAATAAATGAATGCGCAAAAGCAGAAAAAAGAGACTCTATTTTGTGTTCAGTTAATTCTGAGAGGTTGTTATGAAAATGTTTCTTTTCTTTCAGTCAAAACTGTACATTCCTAATTGACAAGCGCACGTTTGAATAATGTTCTTCTTCACATTTTGCATAATCCTGTTAAAGATAAATTTAATCCACGTTAACGGATATTTTAAATAGCTTTTAACGAAAATGCCCCATTTCTTCGAATGAGTGTTGATGTTATTCCCCTCCGTTGAAAAATATCATTTTAAAACCTTCTAGCTTAATTTAAAGCTGTAAAACATGCTAGTTCAAGGTATTTCACGCCATTTCGGCAAACAATGAATGACATTAAGCACCCTCTGGCACCCTCATTATTATAGATGCATTTTTCAGATATTTTAATGATGAAAATGTGCTTTAAATGCAATGGTTCGTGTTTTAGCAATCCAACCCCAGTCATGACAACTCCATGGCGATTGACGCCACCTTGGAAGACTACGGATGGCAGACAACACCCTCTGGTGCACATTATCACACCTATGGGTTACTCAAACATTTTCTTACAAAAATATCTGTTTACACAAGAATTGGTCATTTAAACTTAATGAAATACCCCTGATAGTGTTTCTTCTGATGACTTTTGGCGATTGAGCCTGGCGGGACATAGCGTACCAGCCTGATGACACCCTTTGGACCAAACTATCACAATTAAGGGTTTCACAACCTTTTCGGCATAAAAATGAATTTATAAACTAAAAGTGTTATAATTATAACCTTAATTTAAATTATAAACATTTTCACTGTTAGATTGAGGTGTTTCATGGCCATTCCCGGTCTGTGACAACCAATAGACGACTTAAAGTACTCTCTGGGAAGCATTATTAAACTATTGGTATTTTTCGGGCATTTTCATGCAAGAACATCCGTTGACACTGGAATTGATCGTTTAAACTTAATGAAAAATCCCTAATAGGGTTTCTTCTTATGACTCCTAGTAATTGAGGCCAGTCCGGCAAAACATGCCAGCCAGTTGATATCCTCTGGTGCACACTATCACACTTGAGGGCTCTTCCATCTCTTTCCCCGCTAAAATAACTTTCTAAACTAAAAAATGACCATTTATTATTTGAACAGCGGAAAATTTCCATTTTATTGCTAGATTAGGATGATCTGTGATAATTCCAATAATTTGAAACTCAATGGCTTACACACAGCACCCTCTTGCAAGATTTATTACATATATAGCATTTTAGGTTACTTCCTGCAAAAATATTCTTTTAAACTAGAATCGATCGATTAAACTTAATGAAAACTCCCAATAGTATTTCTTCTGATGACTCCTGACGATTCTCAGCCTGTGACACTAAATGGATGACACACGGCACCTTCTACAAACATTATCACACGTTATGTTTGACCTCAAAATATAATCTGAAGAAAAACATGTCTTTTATGTCTTTTATGATATTGATTCAAAAGATCTGTTTTTTATGATTGTATTCTACATGCCAATTTTTCAACAAAAATATTTTATTTTATAACTTTCTTATTTTTCAATTATTTTTGTGGTCTGCTAACAACTCCAACAATTTGAATATAATGTTTATTCAAAAGTCAGAGAGGCAAGAAAAGGAATTTTCATAGACATAGGTACTGCTACCGTGTTCATAGAGTCTGAGAGCCTGAGAAGGGTTAGCAGAGTCTTTTTTTACGCAGGTAAGAGAAAGATGAGCTGGAATTTTTAGAGGATGGGAGTTTTAGAGAATATTTAGAGATATTTTTTAAAGAATGATATAAGATTGTTCAAAACATAGGAAAAAAGTTCTTACAGAATTTTTAGAAATGTTTTCTTGGATAACTGTTAGAGATATTTTCTTACAAAATGATATAAACTAGTTAAAAACATAAGAAAATCTTCCTTCTTAGAGAATTTTTTGAAATGTTTTCTTAGAGAATGATATAAACGCGTTCAAAACGTAGAAAAATAGTCCTTAGAGAATTTTTAGAGATGTTTTCTTAGAGAATGTTATAAACGTATGTAAAACATAGGAAAACAGCCCTTCATACAGAATTTGCAAAGATTTCTTAAAGAATGATATAAACTAGTTCAAAACATAAACTATATCAAACAGATGGAAAATGTTTCTTCTTAGAGAATTTTTAAAAATGTTTTCTTTCAAAATGATAAAAAATAGTTGAGAATATTGGAAAATAGTCAATCTTGGAGTACTTTTAGACATGTTTTCCTAGAGAATGATATAAACTTATTCAACATATAGGAAACTAGTTGTTCTTAGAGCATTTTGTTAAAAACATAGGAATATAGTCCTTCTTACAGAATTGTTAGAGATGTTTTTTTAAATGATATAAATTGTTCGACACATAGGAAAATAGTCCTTCTCAGAGACTTAGTTTTCATAGAGAATGATATAAACTTGTTCCAACAATAGAAAAATTTTCTTACTTAGATAATTTTTAGAGATGTCATCCTAGAGAATGATATAAACTTGTTCAAAACATAGAAAATATTCCTTCTTAGAAATTTTTTAGAATATGCCACTGTTGAAATTGGTTACTAGGGTCCCGGTAAAAATTGGTTGCTAGGGCCACACCTTTCTTTAATTCACGCTTCTTATTACTTATAATGAATCCTATATCTTTTTTATCTGTTTTGTTTTTCCATTTGTTGAGATTGAACTACTTGTTTCTGTGGTATTATGACTGCAGAATGTTTGTTTTATTAATAAGACTTTGTATGTCCTTCAGGTTGAATCTTCAGTACGTAATCACTTATACAATTGAATGTCTAAAGCCAATGATATGTAACATCTCACTGATTCAATTCCTAATTTAACCTGTATGGGTCAGGTTAGAGAACTAATAACACTGTAACAAGCAGTTGCACAGTAAATGTAACCAATTTCCATTAATTGATTTTCTCTTCCGCAAATCAATTATCGGAGACATATTGAAATCGTAATCCATAGTTGCATCGAAAGTTTCCCATTCAAAAGTATTCCTCACCACATAATATCAGAAAGGCTTCCTTGTTCCACCTGTCTAGCACTCCATTCCATTCAGGGTAAGTTTCTTTCGATCCTGAAGGGGTCAAACATCCTTAGATTATAAAGGTTCACTGAGAAAAAGGAATGAAAAACGAACTAAAATTAAATACAATCTAGAAAAAAAAAGACTTGAAAGAAAAAACGTATTGAAAAAAATCTTACGTATATCTTACGTACATTACGTAACATCCCATGTTTGCACCGTCATTGCTTAACATCCCACGTTTGCACCGGCATTACGTATCATCCCATGTTTACACTGTTATTACATGGCATCCCATGTTTGCACCACCATTACGTAAGATCCCAAGTGTGTGCTGCCATTACTTAACTCCCCAAGCGTGCACCACTATTACGTAATACCCACGTAGCATCGAAACTTTTCCATTAGAATGTATTCTCCACCACATAATATCGGAAAGGCTTTCTTGGTCCTTCTGTATAGCGCTTCATTCCATTGAGGGTAAATCTCTTTCGATCCCAAAAGGGTACAAAAACTTTTTGATTATTAAGGTTCCCTGAGAAAAAAGAAAAGAAAAACACATTGAAAGAAAATGAAATAAATTTGGTAATAGGTAAATACATTGAAAATGTTTATATTCCTTATGCATACCTCCAATATTAGATACTATACATAACTTTAGCAACTTTACCAACATACCAACAAAATTTAACTACATATCAACATTACATTACATTATATTACAATACATACCTTCAGCATTATCTATTTTGACAGTAAAACTTTTAAAAACTGGACTTTCTAAAAAGTAACTAAACCAGAATATGTCCAATAAAGAAAAAGGAATACAAATTTATAATTTACCCTTGAAAATTAAATTGAAAATGGAGGATATGCAAAGAGATAAAAAGCCGTGCTAGTTCATAAAACATGTTAGATTGGGGAGGGGGTCATTACGATTGTTGAATATGGTCGTCTTTGGCCTTTAAAAGCGAAAACTATTGTTATTCTTGAAAATTGTGGTCTTTAGTCCTTTGGCAAGAGGAAACAACTTTTGAAAAATCATATAGCTCAAAAAATTATGCTCAAACCGAATCAAAATTGTTCTATGATTGCTGGAAACTTGTATCCGTGAGTCTTTGGACTAAGGCACAATTCTAATTGAAAACATAGAAAAACAGTTGAATCCCTCTAAAAGTGTTATCTTAAGAAAAACTCTAACCATAAGCTCAACCATAAGTTAAATAACAATGAACATAAATTGAAATTAATTGCATAGTAATTAAAATATCAAAGCCTCAAGATATTTTTCCATAATTTTATTCATATATTACACCACTATCTCTTTAGTTCTGCTTTTGCTTCGAGCATTTTCTCTACTGAAGAAACAAAAAGTATTCTACATAGTTTTGATAAGGGCAGATTTTTTGTTACTTAATTTTAATTCTGTTTAATTGATTTGATTTTTACTGTATTCCATTAAATGTTGGAGTAGTTAATTTATAAATCCCCATATCCTCTTCTCGATTGGCACCCTTTTGCCTTTAACTTTCCATATATAAATTTCTGTTCTATTCTAGAGGATGATCGACAGTTGTGACCGACTAACTCCTCATTCAAATTAGAAAAAGACTGTGTTGCGGTATCACTGTTTGAAGCTGCATTGAAAAATAATTTTTTTGTGAAGGAATACCCCACCATCAAAGGAATGAACAAGAACATATTTTTCTTAAGTCATGATGTATTTGAAAAAGAGGTACGAACCGTATAAAGGGTCCTAAGAAAAGATTGTGTAAGAATGGAAACATTGTCGAAAACTCCCGAATTTATAATTTCATTTACATTTTTTTCCCCATAAGGAGAAAAAAAGACTAAAAGTTGCTCGCCATCTAGGTAAAATTATAAGCACTATTTGAAGAACCGAACATCCCTTCTTCAAGGATAATTTTATAACTCAATCCTTTTTGCCTCCTCTTCTTGATACATTTCGGTGTGCCTTGCTTCTTGTTCGTCCATAGATAGATACCAAACCAGCTTAATGTTTGGCAGTCTTTAATTTTTTATTCATAAAATAACCCCTAACCATGTTAAAACTCTTCTTCGGTAAAAAAAAATCCAAAACTTTTCTCTTTCAAAAAAAGTAAAGACCTATATCAAATGGAAGACCGGAAAAATTTTAAGGTATTTTAAGAGGGAATTAAGGTAGTACTTCATATTTAAAACAAGCACAAATAATTGTCGATGAACAAGTGAATCTCGAAACGAACAGAAAGTGCAACTAATAGTCCAGTCAAACTAAAACTTACGATAATTTTAAAAATTAATAAGTTGAAACTTTCATGGAATGCTGGAAAGACTTTAGAACGTAATCAAATGACATTACTTAAATTTTGGCAGTCAAAAAGGCGTATCCCCTTTCTATCCCCCTTTGTATCGGTCATTTTGATGGACTTTGTCTGGACCTAGATTGTGCTGATGTTTTAAGCATCCTAGATCAAAGTGTAAGACTATTGAATATTGGAAGGTACAATATTGGATTTCTAATATTAGAATATTGGAAGCTCCAGTGATGATAGTGGTCAAATATGGCTCTGAAACATGGACGCTCCGAAAAGCGGATGAAGATTTAGTGAATGTTTTCCAGAGAAATTGCCTACGGATTGTTCTGGTTATACGGCTGACTGACCATATTTTAAATAGCAGGCTGTACAAAAAATATGGTTCCATCCCGCTCTCCTGGGCTATAATGAAACAAAGCCTGAGATGCCTTGGGCCTTTTTCGACCCAATGTTTTTCCTTTTTCGGCCAACCGTCTAAGGCTAAATAGAAGGCAGGTGGTCCTTGTTTGTGGTGGCAGGATGCCATAAAGAAAGATTTAAAGGAAATCGGAGCTTCCTGGGTGGGCGCAAAGAGATAGGCTATGAATAGATTTGAATAGAGAAGTGTTTTTATCTGTGTTGGCCTCAGGCGGCCTGGTGCTGGGGTGGGTCATTAGTACTAGTAGTAGTAAAACACATCATTTGCATCTAGGTTGTCAAACTAGTATATTTGCAACATATATTGAATATTTAACGGTAATAATTTGAAACTTCACGCAAATGTTTTACTAAATCACAACACTCATTTTTGATCGAATTTATTAGAGGGTTTTTCGACATTATATTCTGAATGGCTTAAGCTGAAGCTTTGGGGGACTTTTTAACTAAGTTCAAGGACACTATGTGTAGGCACCCTATCAAAGTGCTTATAAGTAATATCTCAGTAATAGCAACGATCATAAAGTCGGAATTTAATACTATTCAAATTTACATAATATTACTTCTTTTACTACTATTGCTAATACTGAGGGTATTATTTAACTTTTCAGGGAATGGTGAGGGCTCTATTAAAATGAATAAAAAAAAAATATTCGCATTTAGGTTATAAAAAGTTTGTATTTGTAATACCTCAGCAACAGCCTAAGATTCAATAGTATTTTCTAAGGACCAGAACATAATATGCACTTTATTTAAAATAAAATACATTTAAAATGTTTTCTTTTTTTAATTCTTCGAGATCCAACAACGTTAAAACTTTCAAGAATGGATATCATTATGCATATGAAACTATCAATCCACACATGTTCGTTTTTTCAATAATCTTGGTTATGATGGTGATCTACCCAAAAATTATTTTTCGAAATTATGCAAAATATAAACACACAAAAAAAAGGATTATTTTCAGTAAAATACAAATTATGTTCTGGTCTTTAGAAGATACTAGACATTTAGCCGTACTTCATTATTTTTCAGCTTTTTATTAGTTTGACTCAGTTATTATTGTGATTTCTGTTCATTTTCTAGTTCACTTATTTATTGATTTTGATGTGTGGTAGTTAAACACTTGAAAATTATTATGACATTATTTTGCTTATCTTTGGTTTAACATAGCTCTATATTTTTCTTGAAAAACTTTATTGGTGAAAAAAGCTTTTTTTAATTGATAGTAAAATAGATTGAAATTTTGGAATCCATTTATTGTTCTTGAACCGAAACTTAAAAATTATGCATTAAATTAAATAAAAGAAACGTTGTAAACTGACAAACCACAGAAACAGGTAAAAAATTAATATTATATTATAAATATAATATCATAAAAAATAATAATAATGTTAATATTTAATTTTAGGACGAGGAGCAGAAGTCTATGTTCAATCCGCACGAAGCCGAGATAGCTTTGAACTTAGCAAAGTATCTTACAAAGCAGGACTATTCACAGAATCAAATCACCATTTTAGCTACGTGCTACAGACAACAATTTTATTTGCGGAAGGTAATATATTTAAAACCATGCTTTCTCTTACCCCCACGCTCTACTCACCTTCTATAAAACTTTCATTTTGTTTTTATTTAAATATAATTTTTTTTTCAGACACTAATTGCATTTAGTACACTTAAATGATACTTCCTCTCAGGTCCAAGTATCACACATTTATCCAAGCTCCTATTCACTCCTTGACCAGCTTTCGTAAGTTTTTTTTTCTATCTTAATTTTATTTCGAATAAGAACAATATATTTCAAATTTAACTAAAATTTATAAATACTAATGGTCACTCATCACAGGAAAAAGACAGTATTTTGTGTAAGTTCTTGTCATTTTTTGCAACTTTTCTATTGTATTTTCAGATAAGACCAAGCTAGTGAATGCTTGCGATATATCTGTGCAAGTACGTATCCTTGGGCTCTTTAAGGAAAACTATTTTTATATATATCCGCAGTAATATAGCTAATCCGGACACCAAATTCAAAAGAGAGCTACACATACCCCCAAAACTCAAACCATTTATCTTTGTATCCAAAGTTCAAGCCTAAATAGTTTAACATAAGAAACTCAATTTGCAAAATAAGAAATTCACTAAACTCTAACAAGGTACCTTAAACTAGTTGCCACCCCACAATATGCTTCAATGTGCAGATCAACTTTAATTCTGGCTCATCCAACCAAACGTGGGTCTTATAGAGTTTCTTAGACATATCAATACTATAATTTGATAGCTCTGGGACTTCTGCTTTCGAGAAACTAAATTCTTTTTTACATCCTGAAATGAAAAAGAATGAACAATTACGTGTTCTTCTAGCCCATGACCTTCAACATTCAAGTATCTCCTCTTTTGTCGTGAGATTGCACTTCAAGCTGTCTTCATTTTACAATTCAATAACTCAGACTTTATTTGTTGCATTCTCGTCTGATATTTCAGCTTCGCGTTTTCAGGCTTCAAATTCTCTAAATTTAATAAACAAAATATATTAAAGTTCAAGAAAGTTGAACGTGTATGCTTTAATGCTTTTAATGCTATTCCTAATACTTTAAGACTTTTAGATCATACAATTCCACCAGTCAAAGGAAAAATCTGTCAATAAAAGCATCTTGTTTCACAAGGTGTGAAAATTTACCTGATAATAGATCATTAGAATTCAAGAGGGATTCAAGAAAGTGGAGGAATCATTAAAATATGAACTAAAGAGGTGTGAAGTGGAAATCATGGATAAATTTTCCAAGGATCAGGAGGATGCATCTAGATGGTATATTAGTAAAATATTGGACTGGTATGCTAATAATTGGAGAAAGAGTGGTCAACTTCGTCTTGTCTAACTTAGAAATAGGATAAGGGCTACAGTTAGTGATAATGAGAATTTTAAAGAGAGATGCGCAGAACATTTTGAGAATATCTCAAATCGGGATAGATCTCTAAGAAAAAATACTGAGGAAAATGAGGAAGTATTCGAATCCTTGGATGTGAAGTAAGATATATTTCATGAGGAAGAATTAATGACTAGAACGGTTAAAAAATAATAGGGCCCCAAGTTCTGATTCTATGGCAAATGAATTTCTTAAATATGGTTGCTATGAGGTTCAAAATAAGTTACTGAAGATTATGATTATTATTTTGGAAAAGGGGAAGCACCCAACAATTTAAGGAAAACCCTAGTTAAACCCCTATATAAGAAAGGTGATAAGAGTGAGTGTGGTAATCATAGAAGCATTAGCCTGGTCTGTGTAGGTAGCAAATTTTTTAGTATGATGTTACTTTTCAAACTTGGAGATGCTGTAGACAAAGTTTTAAGAAAAGAACAGTGTGGTCCTAGGAAGGATAGAGGATGACGTGTCGACTGAATTTTAACTCTTAGGTTAATAATTGGGACGTGCCTGAATCATCAAGCACCTTTAGCCTTCAGTTTTATTGATTATAATCAGGCGTTTAATTCTGTTGATAGGACAAATTTGGTGAAGGTCTTGTATTTATATGGTATACCTGGTAAGTGCATCAAAGTGATTAGTGTTACGTATAAGATTAACACTACTGCAGTTAAGGTAGGAATTGAGGTTAATAGCTGGTTTCATATTAAATCAATAAACGATTCGGGTTTTACTCTATACCCATTTATATGGATCGTTTTGATGGACTTTGTCCTAAGGAGCGCAGTAAAGACTATGGGAGAACACAACCTTTCCTGAAGTTGGATTAATCTATTATTTAGGCACCCTATGTGAACATATGCGTAAAAGAATAAACTTTTAGAGTTTTTGCAAGTTAAAGGTACGATAATAGGTTTGAGAATTAGTTTTCGGAAAATTATGTTGCTAAGGCTAGGAATAACTGAAGATGAAAAGGTGACGTTGGGTACCGAAAAGATCTATCAATTGGACAGTTTCACTTACCTGGGTAGCATTATTACTAAGGACGGTGGAAGCAGAAAAGATTCTAAAAGTAAAATAGCCAAGGCTCAGAGTGGTTTTCACGGTAAAAAAAAGTTTCGAAGAATGAGAAGATATGAGAAGAATGAGGGATTGTCTGCTATTGTCGAAAAGGCATCAACGTGCATCCAATATCGATGTCAACCGACACGATTGATCCCAAAGAAAGCTTGTGGATGTGCATTAAGTCTAAAACGACCAGCGACACTGTTCTTGGGATTTGTTATCGTAGCCCCAACAACACTAACGCATCCGACGAAGCTCTGTTCTCGCAAATAGCAGCATTCCCTAAGAATACCAATCAAAAGCTTGCTATTATAGGAGATTTCAATCTCCCTAAGATAGACTGGAATAGGCGATACACCACGGAATCTACCACAAGCTTGACGAGTAAATTCCTGGACGTTATTAACGAACACTTTCTAGAGCAGCTAATATCTGAGCCAACAAGGATGTGGGGATCTGATACTCCAAGTATCCTGGATTTGTTACTGGTAAGCGATGGAGACCTGGTATCAGATATTAAGCAGTTGTCACCAATCGGTAAATCGGATCACTTGGTAATTGTGTTTAGCTTGGAAACGGAGGTTTTGAGGACAAGTGTGGCACATAAACGTAACTACTACAAGGCAGATTATGTTGCTATGAGAAGACTGCTTTCGGATGTCAACTGGATTGAAGAATTCAGTGGGTTGGAGTCGTTAGACACCATTTACACAAGGTTCACTGCGACTGTAGCCTCAATGGAAGAACAATTTATTCCTATGCACAATAAATACACCCGTTTTGCATTACCTAAAGCCAATGTTGAACTGATTAAATCAAAAAAAAAGCATGGAGAGACTACAAAAGCAATCGACAAAGTAACGACCGAGAGAAAACATTCAAGAGGCTCCGCAACAGGGTTCGGAAAGCAACAAGAAGAGAAGGAAAGCTTAGAGAACGTAAATTAGCTTTCTCCTTGAAAGAAAACCCAAAAAGCTTCTGGAAACAGGTAAACATGAAAAGGAAAAACAAAGGTGGAGTCTCCTCTCTTTACGATCCCGTGAAACAAAAGCTGGTACACGACCCCACGGACAAGGCAAATTTTCTCAACAGCCAGTTCTCTTCTGTTTTTACTCAGGAACCTGAGCCGCCAGGAACCAATTCAGGTTCCAAACGAATCGATAAGACTGATAGAGATCAAACATAGTGATGTTCTAAAGAAACTCAGAGAACTTAACCCAAGCAAGTCCACAGGCCCAGACAATCTACATCCAAAACTGCTCAAAGAACTTGCAACGGTAATAACAAAGCCACTAGTCTACATTTACAGAAAGTCTCTTGAACTCGGTGAGCTTCCCGCTATTTGGAAAAAAGCTATTGTCGTCCCAATATCCAAAGGTGGGAAACGAGAAGACCCATCAAAGTACAGACCGATAACCCTCACTTGTATTACGTGTAAAGTACTTTAGTCTCTCATTGCAGACCACACCCTAGAACACTTAAAACGAGAAAAAATACTTACCGAAAAGCAGTTTGGTTTTCTTAAGGTACGATCTGCAGAGATCCGACTGCCTTGTGCCACAGATGATTGGAAGAAAAACATCGACTAGGGGTTCCAGATTGATCTCATATACTTGGATCTCAAGAAAGCCTTTGACAAAGTTCTCCATAAGCGTCTCGTTCAGAAGCTCAGGAAATACTGTCTCTCCTCATCCGGATCATCATCCAGTCTTCTTCAATGGATTACGGACTTGACTTGAAGGGTTAAAAAATAATAGGGCCCCAAGTTCCGATTCTATGGCAAATGAATTTCTTAAATATGGTTGCTATGAGGTTCAAAATAAGCTACTGAAGATTATGATTATTATTTTGGAAAACGGGGAAGCACTCAAAATTTAAGGAAAAACCCTAGTTAAACCCCTATATAAGAAAGGTGATAAGAGTGAGTGTGGTAATCATAGAAGCAATAGTCTGGTCTGTGTAGGTAGCAAATTTTTTAGTATGATGTTACTTTTCCAACTTGGAGATGCTGTAGACAAAGTTTTAAGAAAAGAACAGTGTGGTCCTAGGAAGGGTAGAGGATGATGTGTCGACTGAATTTTAACTCTTAGGTTAATAATTGGGACGTGCCTGAATCATCAAACACCTTTAGCCTTCAGTTTTACTGATTATAATCAGGCGTTTAATTCTGTTGATAGAACAAATTTGGTCAAGGTCTTGTATTTATATGGTATGCCAGGTAAGTGCATTAAAGTGATTAGTGTTACGTATAAGATTAAAACTACTGCAGTTAAGGTAGGAATTGAGGTTAATAGCTGGTTTCATATTGAATCAATAAACGATTCGGGTTGTACTCTATACCCATTTATATGGATCGTTTTGATGGACTTTGTCCTAAGGAGCGCAGTAAAGACTATGGGAGAACACAACCTTTCCTGAACTTGGATTAATCTATGATTTAGGCACCCTATGTGAAAATATGCATAAAAAGAATAAACTTTTAGAGGTTTTGCGAGTTAAAGGTATGATAATAGGTTTGAGAATTAATTTTCAGAAAATTATGTTGCTAAGGCTAGGAATAACTGAAAATGAAAAGGTGACGTTGGGTACCAGAAAGATCTATCAATTGGACAGTTTCTCTTACCTGGGTAGCATTATTACTAAAGACAGTGGAAGCAGTACAGATTCTAAAAGTAAAATAGCCAAGGCTCAGAGTGGTTTTCACAGTAAAAAAAAGTTTCGAAGAATGAGAAGATATGAGAAGAATGAGGGATTGTCTGCTATTGTCGAAAAGGCATCAACGTGCATCCAATATCGATGTCAGCCGACACGATTGATCCCAAAGAAAGCCTGTGGATCTGCATAAAGCCTAAAACGACCAGCGACACTGTTCTTGGGATCTGTTATCGTAGCCCCAACAACACTAACACATCCGACGAAGCTCTGTTCTTGCAAATAGCAGCATTTGCTAAGAATACCAATCAAAAGCTTGCTATTATAGGAGATTTCAATCTCCCTAATATAGACTGGAATAGGCGATACACCACAGAATCTACCACAAGCTTGACGAGTAAATTCCTGGACGGTATTAACGAACACTTTCTAGAGCAGCTAATATCTGAGCCAACAAGGATGTGGGGATCTTATACACCAATTATCCTCGATTTGTTACTGGTAAGCAATGGAGACCTGGTATCAGATATTAAGTAGTTGTCACCAATCGGTAAATCGGATCACTCGGTAATTGTGTTTAGCTTGGAAAGAAAGGTTTTGAGGACAAGTGTGGCACCGAAACGTAACTACTACAAGGGTGATTATGTTGCTATGAGAAGACAGCTTTCGGATGTCAACTGGATTGAAGAATTCAGTTGGTTGGAGTCGTTAGACACCATTTACACAAGGTTCACTACGATTGTAGCCTCAATGGAAGAACAATTTATTCCTATGCACAATAAATACACCCGTATTGCATTACCTAAAGCCAATATTGGACTGATTAAATCAAAACAAAAAGCATAGAGTGACTAAAAAAGCAATCGACAAAGTAACGACCGAGAGAAAACATTCAAGAAGCCTCACTTGTATTAAGTGTAAAGTACTTGAGTCTCTCATTGCAGACCACACCCTAGAACACTTAAAACGAGAAAAAATACTTACCGAAAAGCAGTTTGGTTTTCTTAAGAAACGATATGCAGGGATCCAACTGCTTTGTGCCACAGATGATTGGAAGAAAAACATTGACAAGGGGTTCCAGATTGATCTCATATACTTGGATCTCAAGAAAGCCTTTGATAAAGTTCCCTATAAGCGTCTCGTCCAGAAGCTCAGGAAATACAATCTCTCCTCATCCGGGTCCTCATCCAGTCTTCTTCAATGGATTACGGACTTCTTAACTGGCAGAAAGCAAGTTGTGTGCGTAGCAGGTTGTCTCAGCAATACCGAAGAGGAAGTTTTTAGCGGAGTACCCCAGGGGTCAATCCTCGGCCCCCTTCTGTTTAATCTCTACATCAATGACCTAGTTGAGGGCATCGAATCTGACATCCTTCTCTACGTGGACGACACAAAGCTCTATCGTGTCTTCTCGTCATTAGAAGACATTCACCAGCTGCAGGCGGATCTCCAACGAATCTATGACTGGATGAAGAAGTGGATCATGGAAATCAATACCCAGAAAAGTCATATCCTCACTCTGGGTCCACAAAACTTTTCGTCCTCATACTCTCCTGGTTCTGCTGCACTCACTCTTAGTAGAGAAGAAAGAGACCTAGGCATCTTAGTGGATTCTGAACTGAACTTCAGTAGCCACTATGAAGCTGTCGTCAAGAAGGCTTCCAAAGTTGCTGGTATGATCAGAAGAAACTTCTTGTGCGAGGACGACAAAATGCTTGCTACGCTCTATAAGTCCCTTGTCCGCCCGATTCTTGAGTATGGACATTGTTCTACAAGACCATACTACAACAAGGACATAGATGCTCTCAAAAATGTTCAGAGGAGGATAACTAAATTCTCTCCCAGGTTACGCTTCCTTCCCTACGAAGAGCGGCTTAGAAAGCTTGAAATCCCAACCCTCACCTATAGATTCCATCGTGCCGATATTATTGAAATGTACAAGCTCTGCAATGGAGCCTATGATAACGTACCAGCCGAGAGAATTGTGCAGTTCAATAAAAATCATCTCCGAGGACATCATTACAAAGTGAGTACGGAACGCTTTTACAAGGACAGGGCTGATGGACTTTCGGCAACCGATTGGTTTAGCATTGGAACAACTTACCAGAAAGATTAACCTGTTCCACAAACCTACTGATATTCAAGAAGGAAGTTGATGAATATTATTCAAGTGACATTTTCTCCTTGTGCAAATTTAGAAGAAATGCAAATTAAGATTTTTGTTTTGTAGAGGCTTAACGGCCTGCCATCAAATTTGCGAATATATTTATTTATTTATGTCTGCAAACCAAGATTAGAAAATTCAAAGTTACAGTGATGACAGAGGTAAATATGGTTCTGAAGCATGGGTGTTATTTTTCTATATGTTTTCCAGAGAAATTGCCTACAGATTGTTCTGGGACCTAGCTGACTGAACGTATTTCGAACAGTGGGTTGTACGAAAAGTTTGGTTCAATCCCTCTTTTTACGGCTATAATGAGAGGAAGGTTGAGATGGCTAAGGCACGCTTGGTGGATGAAAGAAGAATGATTGTCAGAGATTGTTCTTTTCGACCAACCATCAAGGAGTAAAAGGAAAGCAGGTCGTCTGCTGTTGGCAGGGGAGAATTTCATAAAGTATGATTTATTCAAAATGGTAGCTTTCTGGGAGGTTGTAAAGAGGGATGCTTTGAATATATTAGAAAAAAGGAGGAGCGTGCATAGCTATACTGGCCTCATGCGGCTTGCAATTTTGATGAGTTATTAGAAGTAGTGGTTTTAGTAACTCTTTCGTAACTCAACATTTTCAGACTCAATATTCTGCAAGGTAATACTTCAACACCTTGGTGATTTAAACATTTTTTTTAAAACTGTTTCCCAATTTTTGCGTTTTTTAGACTTTAGAATTTTATGACGACGCGACAAAGTTTCCATCTTTCAAAAAACCTATCAAATTTCACAACTTCACAATTAAAGGCATTAAAATCTTAAATAATCTCGGTAAAATTTGTAAATTTAGTCCTCAAATTTAAATCACTTCAATTTGAATAGTCAAAGCCTTCACATTTCAGAAAAAATATTGGGTTTTTTTCACATATGGACATTTTTCAGATTAAATTTCTTACACCATAGCAAGTTCACATATATGACAGTCAGGTGATGTTTGCAGTACCTCTCTTTGACTAGTAACTTGGGGTTTAACTTAAACAGATTTTAGAAAGTTCAAGATTTATGAATTGCTTTTAAGAACGGCATACATATCCTTTTGTGCTCAAACTTTTGTATATTTCATAGTAATTGTTGATATTTATTGAAAGTTGATTACATTTGAACGTTTATCAGTTACTTCACATTGTGAAAGATATTTGCATTTAATTCTGTTAGTTGATATCTGATTTTGATTACGGATTTGTTTCTGAGCTACTTTATATGGAAGGGGTAATAATATAACCTTCAAAAGTGGCTCATTCGATCTTAAACGAACAGTTTTAGTGTTTTTTCAAGTGCAAATATATATTACAGTGGTTCGAGGTACCCAGCCCCCATCCCTAGCCCATTCCTCCCTCCTCATTCCCCAAATAGATGTAATCAGGAATTCGGGAGACCTATTTTGTTGAATGTAAGCCAAAAAGGCTTAATTCATTAAGGTAGAACTTCCAGAAAAGTAGAGAGAGATGCTGAAAACAATTACAATACACTATTTGCATTATGAGTGTTTACAGGATATTCGAGTTTGAGTTCATTTATTCACTAAATATCCGAGGAAAACTTTCTTGGTATATTGAGGGAGATGATGAAAATCGGTTTAAGAACTAGTGGTCTTAATTCTCTGCCCTTTTTAGATGTACCCTCTCGTCATCATTGATCAAAATTTGGCAAAAGGTGATTTTGTTTCAAAATAGTCAAAAGATCTAGTATCTATGCCTTCGTGAATTCGCTACCCCAGATAACAAGATCAAATAACAAAGACTCTACAGTTGCGAATATCTCCCAGAGCCTGGGGCTAGATGTTGTACGTTGTACCTTAGTTTATAAGGGTTTTATGAAGCTGGAAATAAATCAGTCATTGTCAGAGTTAAAACTGTACGTGAACCCACACTAAAGAGGGTCGAAACTGCTATTTGCACTTCAAACCTGATGATTAACGTGAAGCAATTAAGACTTTGCAGATAAATGTCTGGATGATAAGTCTCGAAAATACATACATTTTGAAGATGTTGAGATCTTCTCTTGGAAATATGATTGTGTGCTGAGTTTGGGTCTTTATCACTCTTGTGTTCATTCATGAACAGTAAAGCATGTTCTCCAGCAGTAACTATCTCGTTGTTTGTGCTCGCCTTCAGAAAAACTTGAGATCTTCTTCAAGACGCCTTGTTTTCCTTATAAATTTATATAGTCTTTCCTTTTCCAACACCGTGTATATAGGTTTTGGTATCGGAGGCTAAGTAGTGACCGGCAGAAAAGTATGAATTTCTATTCCCAAGCAAGTTTAATCGTGTGTATGTCTCACACAACACTTAAAGCGCCTTATTTTGCTTCTGGAGAATAATACATTTTGTTTGGATCATAATTAGCTTGAAATAGTAAAATAAAGAGTAAGTCAGTATCATCACCAACTACTACCGTAGGAAGAACATTAAACTCCTCAACAGGATTTTAACGATATTTAAATCCGCTTCGCCTTTTCCTTGAACAGTCTCGGTCCTCCTTTGTCATAATCTTTGACTCAGCATGCAGATGAACCTCACCTTATTGATTTTATTAGATAAAAATTTCTCGTTGGTAGTTTAAAGATCTGCAGTAAATAGCACCCTTCTACCATTAAATTTCACATGCCTACTTTATGTTTAGTCATTTATTGTAGGTCCTCCCTCATATCAATAGCTGTAGATTGTCAGTATCGAGTTTTGATAAATTCCAAGTACTTGTCCAGTATCATTAAAATATACTTCCAATCTACCACTGAAGTCTATGAAGAAGAGCTCCATCATCCAAAACGCGAAGGCGGTATCCTAGTAGTTCGTTTTTATTTGAGCACATGTTATTTACATCTTTATAGGCTTCAAATAAATGTTTTGCAAGGTCAAACTTGTTTGGTCTCCAAATTTTGCCCATAGTTGTCATAGAGTAGAGAAGGAAACAGCACATAATCAGTTTTGAGGCAGTCTCTTTCTGGTATAATTGAATGTTTTTGCCAAAAAAAACAGACTCTAGAAGATTAGGCTGGGATCCATGTGCTTGATGTTTGGTGAGCCAGCTCTCTTGGCTGTTATGAGGATTACTTATGATTTTTTCTGAAAACATGATCTTTTACTTGACGCAATCCTTGGTAATAATACTACTACTACTACTAATAACTCACTGCAGTACCAAGCCGCCTGAGGCCAACACAGCTACGCACGCTCCTCCTCCAACCTAATATATTTCAAGCCTCCCTCTTTACACCCTCCCAAGAAGTTCCCATTTCCTTTAAATCCTCATTTATGACACCCTCCCAACCCAGATAAGGACGACCTGCTTTCCGTGTAGCCCCAGACGGTTGGCCCATCCTTAGTAATCCTTAGCAAAATACAACATAACCCAAAGAGGTCATCTAAAATTCTTTCATTCTGCCACCACCACTAAGGCCTCAAGATGTTTTAAAAGCCTTAGTCAATTCCAGTTATATAGCATGTCTGCTGACAACCTACTGTCTACTGCCTTTTTGAGTGCTCTATAGTTTGCAGACTATCGTTGCAAGAATGGCCGTAGTGGTTATGGTAGGTTGCTGCAAGATAGGAAGGCAAGCTATTTACAAGGTGCAGATATTCTTCCCACAGACTTAGTCTATCTGCCCTATGGAACTGCATAATTATGCCAATCATATCACGGTACTACATCTAAAGCTTGACTTATCTGTTTCCATTAAATTGAAATAAGTAATATTGGCTAGTGTAATTTCAAAGGTGAATAACTAATTACTGAGCTCAATTGATACTGAAAGAACATCAAGCCGGTCACCATTGTAAAATTTATTTGAGAGAATTTTCATGTTTATTTCCGTTTCTTTTTTGCCACCGACAACTCTATAAAAGTTATTTCCTCCACCAAATTTTCATGATTTTTTTTTTCCGCCTTTTCCCTCGTACCACGAGGGAAAGGTTGAAAAGCATAGCAACAAGACCTATCACTAATTTTGGTACTCAGAGAAAAGATATTATTTTTAATTGTTACGATTTCTATTTTTTAACAGTGACATAGGTGTCAGTTTTTGGTAGGTTCCAAGTACTTTCTTTCCCCTTTTCATTATCTAAGATTAAGAACACCCTAGAAAGAATCCTTTAATCACTCAAATAGGATTTGTCATTGTAATTTAGAGATACCCCCACCCCCTTTTAAACACTAAATTAAAAATACCAAAAATACCCCTGTTATACTAGTGAAGGACCACTTTCACATTCATTTCTTTAATTTACGACCCCATAGAAGACATCTTTTCTATGCGTCATCGCATTGTGAACTCTTAGCCTTTTGCCTTTTCTTTTGCATTTCAACTGTCAATTTGACGGATTCTGTCTAGGAGTAGCGATGCCCATTTTGGTAATGTAGATAATCGCGTTCTTTTTTTCAAATGGTATACAAATTTATTTTGTTATTTCTACTAATTTTCGTCGTACATTTATTTACTACAGGACATTGTCCCAGATTTGATGAAAAGTGATTTATGCGTGTGATGAGAAGAAGACTTTTCTTCCCAAATTAGTTATCTATACACGTGAAAAGGTTCAAATTATTCTTGGAGAGATAACAGGGACTCTCACCATAATTCTGAACAAGATTTTTAATTATGTATGAAATTTGTATATAATGTAAGTATTACAGAGTCCTTGTTTTTCATCTTAAACCAGTCACTAGAAAGACTTATTAAACCGGTGGAGCGTAAGGGTAATTTTGAGAGTTCTGCAGGTAAGACTTTTTGCTCCTATTATCTGGACTTTGCAATTTCCACAGCTTGATTCAGAAGATGGGAGCCCTCTTGGGGTATTTCAGTGCTTGTGAGTTCTCCATGATTCACGAAACCCTTTCTTGTTGTGAAAGTCGGCTAGACCAGTATATTTTGTGCTTCCACGCTGACTAATTATTGTGACTTGGTTTCTGACGAGAGATTTAGTAGGGCCTGTAGTGAAAGTTATTCATGACCCCTGTGACAAATAGCAGAGTATCATAATAGCCATTGATTTTAAACGTAACGTCGCATAAAGTTCTAACGCTCGGTCCTTGCTGAATCTACCTGCTTTACCTTAGTATCAAGCCACTGAAAATTACAAACTGTTATCTACATAAGCAACTCGGATTTTATCAGCTGTCTAGAATTTCTCTTTCATTATCATGGAATCAGACAATTAAGTTTGAGCCATGTGGTTACTGTTAAATGTACTTCTGTCCATTTGCCACTCACCTTTACATTCTAAATGGAACCCATCTTTATTATTAGTATTGTCAAAACAAAAAGGCGTTACAAATCTGATTGGGACATAATTGACATCGCTGTTTATATTTGCACGATAGACGATATTCTTACTAAATATTAAATAAAAAAAAACTAATTTTTTTAGCTGAAAGTAAGGAGCGACATTAAAACTTAAAACGAACAGAAATTATTCCGTATATGAAATGGATTGTCCCCTCCGCAGTCCCTCGCTCTTTACGCTAAAGCTTATAATTGTTTTAAAAAGTAGAATTGTGGCAAAAAGTCAAACTTTAGCGTAAAGAGGAGGGATTGCGGAGGGGACAAACCATTTCATATACGGAGTAATTTCTGTTCATTTTAAGTTTTAATGTCGCTCTTTACTTTCAGCTAAAAAAATTAGTTTTTTTTATTTAATTTCTGAACGTTTTTGAATTAATTCATGTTTGGTTTTGGCTCTCCGCACATAAATTATTAAAATGAAATTTGTATATTAATTCTTTTTTTGGCTAAATGGCTTTCTCTTAGTTTTGATCAGACGAATTTGAGAAATAAGGGGTGGAGAAGGAGGCCTAGTTGCCCTCCAATTTTTCGGTTACTTAAAGAGGCAACTAGAACTTTTAATTTTTAACGAGCGTTTTTATTAGTAAAAAATATACGTAACTTAAGAATTAACTTACGTAACAAACTTTCATAACCTTAATATTTTTATTATGTATACGAGGGGGTTTGTACCCTCGTTAATACCTCGCTCTTTACACTAAATCGTAAGTTTTGTCCCAATTCTTTAAGAATGACCCCTGAATCAGAAAGGCCGTAGAATAAATAGTTGAAATTACTAAAAATACTTTAGCATAAAGAGCAAGGTATTTATCTCCTCCTAAATACCTCGCTCTTTATGCTAAAGTATTTTTTGAACCCCTCATTTGCGTAATAATCTCTGTTCGTTTTAAGTTTCAATGCTACTTCTTCCTTTCATTTGAAAAAAGTTTTCATGTTTATTTTTCATTGTTTTCTTATAGTAATGCTAGAGAATCCTGCGCCCTTTTCATTGAATTTTTCTTCCCCATGACAGATTCCTCCAAGGAAAGATCCTCCAAAATAGCCCCCTCTCCTCAGCCCCACCCCCAAACAAAATAAAATCCCCCTGAAAACGTCTGTACACTTCCCAATAACCATTACTATATGTAAAAACTGGTCAAAGTTTGTAACTTGCAGCCCCTCCCCCAGGGATGGTGGGGGAGTAAGTCATCCCCAAAGACATAGTTATTATGGTTTTCGACTATGTTGAACAAAATGGTTATCTCAAAATTTTGATCCGTTGACTTTGGGAAAAAATGAGCGTGGGAGGGGGCCTAGATGCCCTCCAATTTTTTTGGTCACTTAAAAAGGGCACTAGAACTTTTCATTTCCGTTAGAATGAGCCCTCTTGCGACATTCTATGACCACTTTGTCGATACGATGACCCCTGGGGAAAAAAAACAAAAAAACAAACAAATAAACACGCACCCGTGATTTGTCTTCTGGCAAAAAATACAAAATTCCACATTTTTGTAGCTATGAGCTTGAAACTTCTACAGTAGGGTTCTCGGATACGCTGAATCTGAAGTTGTCATTTTCGTTAAGATCCTACGACTTTTAAGGGGTGTTCCTCCTATTTTCCCAAATAAGGCAAATTTTCTCAGGCTCGTAACTTTTGATGGGTAAGACTATATATTGAAACTTATATATTTAAAATCAGCATTAAAATTCGATTCTTTTGATGTAGCTATTGATATCAAAATTCAATTTTTTAGAGTTTTGGTTACTATTGAGCCGGGTCGCTCCTTACTACAGTTCGTTACCACGAACTGTTTGAAAAGAGCTGTTTCAGCTACTTCAAACAATGATTTTTCCTCAAAGTGAAAAACGATTATCTCTGAAACTGCTTTGATAGTCAGAGCGCCAGATTCTGTATCGTGCACCCACCCATGCCGGAAGGTACAAAAATGCTGAGGACGGTTCCTAGGGTAGTCGACCATGTTGAAAACGAATATCGTAGGGCGCATGTTCGCCGTTGGGGCGTTTCTGAGATATAGTCCAAAAACGCCAAATTTAGTCTATAACTAAGTATGACGATTCAGGATTTGTTTGCGACTTATTGGGTTGAGGAATTCTGGCGTAATGTTATATCAATCAAAAGAAGAGATCTAGATCTACAAGAATATGATTTTTAAATTGAAAAAAGACACTATTTTTTTCTCTATTTACTGCAGTTTCAAAATAAGTGCTGTAAAATTCAACAAATATCTCAAAGAAAGGCTAAAAGCTCGAAATTTCTTCAAGGTAACACATTTTTTTTTCATATTTGAAAAGAAATCCCATTGAATTTCGTACAATTTGAGACAAAAACATATAAACTATTTTTATTTTTTAAAGGTCTGCGATTTTTTTTTTGTAGTGCCACTGAAATGATCACTAGCCGTATCGTGAAAAGGGACATAATATTTTTTTTTCTTCAAAGGGTAGGAATACTTCAAACTTCTTAACTGTTTAAAATTTTTAACTTGTACTTAAAAATAAAAATAGGTTTAAAAAAAATGTTGACTAAAAAAAGTGTTTTTTTTTTTTTTTTTTTTTTTTTTTTTTTTTTTTTTTTTTTTAGAATGGACGAATATGTTTTCTGGTGTACTAAGGCGTCTGCAATTGCCTTTTTGGGACCTGATTTGCCAGTAATAAGACTGAGCTATTTACTACATAAAAGAATTCTGTTTCACTGACGGATTCAGTCAGCGCATTGGAGTTTTCTTACTCGGCCTGCCCGTAAAATTGCGTAACAGTAACTGATTTGGGACCTGTTGTAATTAAAAGTAAAAGTTATCAAATAAAGTTTTCACAAATATTCCTCGTTTTCTTGTTCCGAAAATTTAGATGGGGCAAGGTCAGACTCCCTGCATGCCCTCCTTGTTCCGCGGCAGGAGCATAAGCTGCAGCATCCTTTCATTGTTGAGCAGCTACAGTCTTTCCTGCATCTTCCACTTTTGCATCTGCAGTAAGTTTCCAGGCTTGATGCTTCTTTACAGTTTGAGACGACCGCATCTACTCCCCCTTCAGCCATCTTCCATCCAAGGAGAAGTGGATCTGGAATGCTCGGCCGAGCCTTTACTGACGACAAGATTATCCATGTAGCGAATATGGCTCTTCGTATGCATGGCTCGAAGGTGTCGTCAGAAGGTGGAAGTCTTTTCACATCTTGTTTCTGGCACCGAACGTAAGCCCTTACACTGGCCAGTGAATTGAATCCGGCCTGTTTACCGTATGATTTACAATGACCAGGAATTTTGATAGGTCGTAAAATTCTCTAAACGCATCGACTGAAAGCTTTCCTTCTGCATCCTTGATCTGCTCCGTCACATACACAATTTTTGAGGCAAAAGTTGGAGACACCGCGGTGTTTAAGAAAGAAGCTTTCCCGACGCCGAAGAAAAAGTTCGTTGTGTCACAAACTGGCCGACAGTACACGAACGGTATCATAATCTGGTCTTCTTTGGACAAGTGGACTCCATCCGCTGGCTCGTGTACTGGGATAATGTAAGTCGGGAACTTCAAGAAAAGTTCGCTCAGTCCTTCAGCTTGAAGCTCTTCAAAAAAATGAACACAGGCTACTTCCACGTCTGTGTCTTTGGCATGCACAACGATGCTACGATACTACAAGCGTAACGGCTAGCGTACTTGACATGTGTCATAAGGCGTTGGTCAGCCTCTTCGTGGCTGGAGGACAAGCATTCCTCATAGTAACAGTGTTCAGGTGAAGTTGGACAGCAGCCACGCTTGACCAGAGACACCATGAATCTCTCCTTGAACCCATCTGAGAGAAAAAGGTTGAGTGCGTTCGAAAGCTGATCACTCATCTGCTCCCAGTTTTCATGCAAAATTACGAGGAACCGGCTTTTAGACGCTGAGCTTGCAAGCACGGCATCCTATTCTTCAATTGTGCTAAGAGCGGAAATTTCTTAGCACAGAGTGCTAAGAGATTTCTCCTTTCCCTCGTTGGAGTCTGCATGCTGATTTCAAGGAAATCAATTCTCCGGTGTCCGTGAGCTTCCCAAACAGCCCGTTGTACCGATGTGCGACAGTGTGTACTTCAGGAATACCCACTGGAAGATAATTCAGCAATGATAGACATTGCTGAATTATGCGACAAGCTTGCTTTGCAACTAGCTTGAAAACTATTAAAAAATAAATAAATAAATAGAAGCAATCTTTCCGCGAAGGATTTGACTGTTTCAAACCTGGCAGGCCGATATGACCTTATCTTGGACATTAGGTCAATGGTGTGTACTGTAGCTGATGTTGTTTCTTTGGATTTCAAAGTGGCCGGCTAAGCTGAAAGTCCTCCTTTTTTTCTTAGCCATTTCAACAGCACAGCTTTGTTCCCCGCCCTCATTTTTCAGCCAGAGGATGTCTTGGTTAAATGTTGCGGAAGATGTTCAAAAATGGATGGAGGGAAAAGAAGAATATCTTTTGTGTGGATTTTTGCAACGGCTTTCTCCTTTTCTTTGCCGTAGCTCAACTGAACACTAATGATTCTCTTCAAAGCTGTTACTTCAGAACTCAGGAGATCGGTTTTAGGGACAACATTCACTTTCTGAGTTTTTCTCTCTGAAGGGAAAGTTCGGAGTACAACCTTTTTCACATCTTCTTTCCTGTTGCACAGAAAGTTCTCAACCACCTCTTTTCCTTTTGTGGCTACGCAAGTAATATCAGAAACAATCTTCTCATCGTCCACAACTTCTGACGTCACAATATCCACTAGGTCGAAGTCCACTCTGCTGAACGGATTGCCACATGTAGTGAAAATGTCTCGAACTCTATCTCGTGAAAGTTGTAATCGCGTCTTCGTCGACTGATTGTCTTCGTGATATTTCAATGTCTCTGTGGATACGTTGACTACTTGCAGGAAACCATTGCTGATGGCAGCGGAAATCAGTAAGGTAAGAATCCAAGCTTCAGTCTGTCTCTCATCCATTTGTTCTCCTATTATTCCGGTCGTCGTCTTTGCATCCTTGTTCACTGTACATTCCAATATCTGATCGGAACAGGTGGCCGTAAACCTGGTGTGCGTTCTCTTCACTGCGAAGTATCCTTTCATGAGCCTTCAGTGTACATCAGGAAAGGTTTGTGATATCCTTCGCATGTCATATAGGTACTGTATGAGACATCTTGTATACTGAGGATGTTCAGCCACCACCAAGTATGGGAACATCCGAGAAGTTGCTGTCAAATTAGACTTCCAGTCACAGTCTCGTTCAGTATGATTGAATTGCATCGCTATGTCAAGTATTTCCAAGAACTACCGCCAGAAAGCAAACGTGGGTGACGCATTTCGAAGGGTTTTGAAGGCATTCATTATGGGATCCAAAGTGATTAAGGTATCGTTTGCTTTCTGAAGTGCAATTCACGCGTTAGCACCGTTTGCCAATGAAATCCGGAATAGCTCAATGGCACTACCCAACTGGTCCAGACGGGATAAGTCTTCTTGTGCTTCGGAGTAATACTCTTCCAATGACTCCCAGTAGAGGGCTAGCAAGACCTCGTACAGTATGCAGTAGGTATTGATATGTTGGTAGTAGCCGTTCCCTTGAAATACCTTTTCGCATGTACCAGGTAGCAGCAGCTTTGCCTGCACTATAATCTCTTTACTTTACTTCCGGGTATTTACTTTTCACTCCCTGTGCTAGCTGATAAATGAAGAGATCTTGCGTGACCACTGTATCGTCACATCCGACAGCTTTACTTATCGCCGTGAACGTTTGCAGAGATTTTTCGACTGTTGCATGGTTGTTTGGTGCTTCATGAAGGAAAAGCAAGATATTAGATTAAATATTGGCAAATCAATTTCAAATCACAGATGTTCCATTTGACAAGCATTTTCACTAGAACTGGAAGTTCCAATACTAAATCTGATTGATCAATGTAACATGCCTTTCTATCAGTCCTTATAAATCTAAACTAGTCAGTATCACCTAGTTTCTTGTGACATTTAATTTTGTAAATTACTTTCATTAAGTCTCTTACTTCTGCAAAAAAAATTTACGCTCATTTTTCCAGCCAACTTTACAACGCCAAAAGTGCTTTTAAAAACTTTATTTCTTTAAAAATTGTTTTTTTGATCTTCCAAATTTGTGTCATATTCTTCATTATCATCCATCAGCAAATCAGTATTTGCCTCAGAATTACATGTTGAATCAACCTGAAGTAACTTTTTTTTTATCTTGGCCTACCTGACTCACTTTTCTTTTTGATCTTCTGCTTATCAATTTCTTCTGCTTAGCTTATCAATCAACATACCGCAAGGTAGCAGGCTACTAAACAAAATTCATATTATCGGGTACACTCGCTAAAAAAGTCGCAGACCCCCTAGATATAATAATTTAAACTTTTTTTCTTAGCTCAATGTGTTCGGAATTAAACGGGCTTTCTTTTTTAATATAAAAAAATACTTTATTTTGAAAAAATTTCGAGTTTTTAGCTTTTCTGTTAGAAATTTGTTGACAAAAACCTGACTTTTTTTTAAACTGCAGTAAAACATGTGCTATATTTTATTTTTTTTTTACAAACAAAATCATATTCGTGTAGCCCCAAGTCCTTCCTTTCTACTGATGTAAGAGTACGCTGGATTTGACCAATCTTATCTGTAGAAAAAAATTAGAATCATTGAACCCCATTATAGGCCAAATTTGGTGTTTTTGGCCTATATCTCAGAAACGCCCCAACAGCGAACATGCGCCCTACGATATTTCGTTTTTAGCATGGTTGACTACCATGGGATCCACCCTTAACATTTTTGTACCTTCCGGCATGGGTACTAATCGCAATAAGCGAGATACAGAATCTGGCACTCTGACTAAGAGATTAACCATACCTTTCGCAGTGTGAGCCACCTCTACTTTGTATCTCTTTAGAATTACCTAGATAGTTCCTTGAACACCGATTTGGTGACTGCCTGTCATTTATCTAAAGTATAAAGCTTATGGAGTGAATCCAAGACGTCAGACTCTGGTCCTTTATATGATGCTATGGTATAAAATCCATTGGCCACTGCAGTTGATACTTTCTCTGAAAAATAAACTTAATGCAACTAACAAATTTCTAAATAAGGAGAAAGGGGACCCTATCCCTCAACGCTTAAACTTCTGAAGTAGTGGACAGAATATTCTACTACAGATTTTTCGCCACCTGTACCTCTTTTAAACAAAATTATTCGGCTCAATTAAATGAATATCTTCGTGTAGATTCTCGTGACCTGAAATAGGTATTCAACAGGTGAACCAAAAAAAGGGTACCAATTTTTATTTTTAGAGGTTATCTTCTGTCACTGATAATTATCCGAATGAAACAAAGTAAAGCTTATGGTATTTTAGAAGAGAGCTTTGACATTTCAAATTATGAGTATTAAAACACTGGTCTTACATTTGACCCTGAAATAATTGAGGTTGGTGTAGTAAGAATGTTGACTGGTTGTCATCTGCTGAAAATATTCACCTTATATAGAATACTGTAGTGGACTAGGACTAAGCCTTGGACTAGAATCAATTAAACCAAACTGACCTACCAATGGGTACTTGCTTAAAGCACACCAGATCTTTTCTGTTTGAATCTTTGAAAGACTATAAAGGAGGTACGAACTTCCTGTTTTGAGCAAAACTAGATATAAGCTGTCAATTCTAGGAGGGATATAAAATGTGTTTGTTGTATCCCAAATATTAACATTTGCCCCCTTTTGGGAGCTGTTCAGTTGAACTGGCAAAAGAGTTATCCCTCAACTTTATTTCCGTTCTGCAAAGTTACCGTTAGATATCTCTTTATGAATTTAGTTATTTATGAATAAAGTTATTGTTAGATACCTCTTACCTCAACTTTATTTCCGTTCTGCAAAGTTACCGTTAGATATCTCTTTATGAGAATATTTTAAAAAACTTTTTCGACAAATCAAGTTTAAAAAAAAATTAAAGAGGTCCATTAATAAAAAATAAGCAGACTTAAAGTTAAATAAATCTTCCAAATGTTTAACTACTGCAAATCACTATAAATAAATAAATGAAACTCAAAAGGAAGTAAGGCTCCATGCCTTCTCAAAACCAGAACATTATTTTTGCTTTGCTGAAAACTAAATGGGCTCATAACGATTTCAATTTGTTATTTTAATACATAAAAAATTGTTAAAACCTTAAGGAATAAATATCCATATATTTAAATTAAACTGAGAATCCGCAGTCATTTTTTTTTTCTTTTTCAGTAATGCAAATTATGTTCTGGTCTTGAGAAGGCTTGCGGGGTTATCACCCCTACTGATGTTAATTTTTGCTCTTTTTGATTTTAACTTGACTATTTATTGCAATTCCTGTTCATTTTGAGAATTTATTTATAGATTGTGATTTGTGGTAGTTTTATGATTGGAAGAATATTTCACTTTATCTCTGCTCTTTTTTGCTTAATAGAGTTCTGTACTTTTATTGAAAAGCATAGTTAGCCAATTACATAACTTTGGGGTTGATATGTCCAACATACCTAAGGACATTGTTGCTGGACCGTTCGACTATGCTGAACAAAATGGCAGTCTTAGAATTTTTTACTAAATGTCGTTGAAAAATGAATGGGCTTGAGAGAAGTTCTGCTTACTCTTCGATCTCTTTTTACTCTTAGTGGCTCTGGAGCTTTTAGTTCTAAATGTAATTAGCCCCTTTACATGTTTCAATGATATTTTTAGTAAATTATAGAGTAGTTCTACCTATGATATTGCATATATGCCCTTTTGAAAATGTGCATGCATAGACTTTCTACCTATATTTAAAATACCCCCTAAACTTTCTCCAAAATTTTCACCTTAATAAAAATGAGCCACGTCCAATCTGGAGTTTATACGACCATCTGTTCCATTCGAAATTTTTATGCCCAGGGTATAGCTTAAAAACCTTAACCCTGGGCTCTTGAGGGTTGTGTCCACCCTGAAACCATTACTGTGTGCTCTATAGATTATTGTAAAAAATAGCTATCTTACAATTTTGATCAGATGTGTTTGAGGAAAAAAAAGTGACAGGGAAGGAGCTAGTTGCCCTCTGTCAATTATGCCTCTTACAAAAACACCAGAACTATATATTTGTAATAAAATGAGCTTCCTCTAAAGTTCACACAACCATCTCTTTCATAAAACGCTTATATGCCCCTGGGGTATAACTTGTATTTTCCTGCCCCCAGACTCTGGGGGGTTGTGTCAACCCAAAAGTCCTTGGGTACTTATTTGTTATAGCAACCACACTTAAGAAGTAAGGTTAGGTTAATCCTAATAAAAATATAAATAAGTACGATAAAAATGGAATATAATATAGTAACCAAATTATGGAAGCCACAACGGAGATTTATAGAAATTAAGTCCCCTAGAATGGATTATATTCAATGGTTTCTAACCTAACTCAACCAAAATACAAACTAGAATATTTAATTAAAATACACCCACATTGTAGTGTATATACCCTCTCTCACGCTAAGCTGAAAGAAACTACATAAAGAAACTGATTCTTTCAGACCAAGAACCTAAGTATGGTGGCCATAACAGATAACTACCTTGTTATATGATCTTATGACAGCTTTTGATCAAATAACTATCTCAAAATTTCCATCAGATGTATTTAAGAAAATGGACCGTAAGGGAGGGGGGGCTAGTTTACCTCTGGTCATCTTGACACTCAAAATGGGGAATATTTTTTCCGATATCTTATCCAATGAGCCTTCTCCAAAGTTCACGCCCTCGCCCTTTCCGTTTAAACCTTTTTTGCCTCGGGCATAAGTTACAGCCTTTGCCTAGAGGCTTTTGGAGGGTTTTCATCTTCAAATACACAATTGTTGGACCTTTTAACTACACTGAGCAAAATACCTACCTCAAAATTTTTCTGGATGTGCTGGGGGATGATGGACGTTGGGGATCGATACCCCTCGATCCCTTTGACTCTTAAAAAGGGTACGAAAATTTCTTATTACCAATCCACTAAGCCTCCCCCGAAGCTTATACGACCACACTTCTAGAAATAGCTTATATGCCCCCAGGGCTTAACTTGCAACCACTGCTGTGATGGCTTTGGAGGGGGGGGTATCCTAAAAGACATACTTTCAGGACCTTTTAACTATGCTGAACGAAATGGTTGGATCAAAACTTTAATTGGATGTGTTTGAGAAAATGATGGGTGGGGGAGGGGGGGGGGGTAGTTGCCCATCGATCACTATGATTCTTAAAAAGGATGCTTGAATTTCGGATTGCTAGTCTAATAAGCCCTCTCCGTAGCATATACAACCCCATTTTCTATAAAAACCAAATGTGCCCCCAGTGCATATCTTACAACCCTTACGCTTTGGGCTCTCTGGGGGAGAGGTTTTGGCCATCCTCAAAGACTTAATATCCAGACCTTTCAACTATGCTGAACAAAATGATTATTTGAAAATTTTGAATGAATGTGTTTATGGTAACGATGGCCTAGGAAGGGTGGTTACCCTCCAATAACTTTTGACTCTTAAAAAGCGCGTGAAAACTTCTAATTACCAATTCAATGAGACCCTTCCGAAGCTTATATGACCAACATTTTTATAAAAACCGTATATATCTTCAGGCCACAACTTAAACCCTTGCCCTGAGGGTTGTGGGGGTGTCATCGTCAGAGACATAATTTGTGGACCTTTGAACTAAGTTGAACAAGATGGTCATCTCAAAATTTTGACTAGATGTGTTTGGTGAAATGATGGGAATTGGAGGAGGGTCGGTTGCCCTCCAACTACTTTTGACTTATTAAAAAGAACATTAGCCCCCTCGATTTCAAACTAAATGGTGACTTTTGAAGTTTAACGACTACTTCTCTATACAAAATGCCCAGGTCTAAAAAAAACAAAACAAGAAAATAAATAGATAAAACATTGTGCCCTCTTCCCTCTTTACTTAAGTATTGCTATTGTGTTGCCTTTGAAAGCAACTGAAGGCTCATGACTAGTTTTGGGGTAAGCCATGCTCTTTGTTGTTATTGAAGGAATTTGTTTTGGCTAAAGAATACTCTAGAACATGAAAATAATTTAGTGCATGATTAATTCTTTTCATATTGGCATGTTTTAGCCGAGTGGATTGGTGTGCTGGATTTAGGATCCTTTGTCCGAGAGAGCGAGGGTTCAAATCCTAGTGTACCCAATTATTGTGTTTGGGACAGGGTCAGTGGTGTGACTCTGTAAGCCCAACCAGATTCAATCCAGCTCTAAATGAGTACTTGGAGAAATCTGGGGAAGGTAAACATGAAGGGAATGCAAAAGCACAGGATGGCTGGCCCTCATCCCCTCATTGCACTTTCTGGCTGAAGGGCCTTGGGACATAGATCAGCACCACCAGTTCGGACCTTATGGGTCTATTACGGCATCCTTTAATTTTACCATTCGTAAATTGGCATGTTACCACAGGAAGAGCCCACACGCATTCAATCAGTCTTATTTTCTAACTCTCCACTCTTTTCTTGGATTTTCTAAAATAAAAGTTCGTCTGGCTCAAATTTAATCCTTTTTCTTAATTTTTACATTTTTGCGCTATTGAAACTTTATATAAGCAAAAAGTCTTGGAACATAAGCCATACGCCGTCTTAGATTTCCAATAAGCTATTGCGTACTCCTGAACTGCATTAGCTTTCTTTTTTTATGCATACACGGTAGCTGAAGAAAATTACAGTTCTGTGTAGACTGGTGAACTCTCATCATAAATGATGCAACATAAAAAACTCAAAGTGTCAATTGCTTTTTTCGTCTAAACTGAAATAAAGCACCAAAAAACTTTTGGCTATTTCAAAAACTGTGTCCGTTGTAGTGCCATATATTTTTGCAGCTCTACGTCTGGATATGTATTTAATATTTTGTTTTGACTTTTATTTTAAACAATAGAACGTTTTTAAACGACCACGTAATGTCGTTCAGCGATTTTCAACTAACGTTTTCACCAATTCAATTTGAACCACAGTGCTGCTAAGACAGTCTGAAGAATTAACCAGGCATTTGGCAACGCCAATGTTAATGAACACACTCTTTGACACTGATTGGTAAAAACTTGTTTCTAGAGATTTTAACCTGGAAGATTCACCCCGAAGTAGTCAAGCTAGAGTAATTTCAGAAGATTTGAGGATTTTGGTTGAGAATGATTTATCACAAGCAATGCGTGGGATGACTGGAATACAGCTCCAATTTTGTTTTTGATGGCTTTAAGTATCTTAGAAATGTCAAAAAGCTTCAGAAGTTGGGGCCCTATAAGAATTGTCAAAAGAATCAGGAAAACCACTCCTCCGTCAATGTAAACCCACCAGTCCTTCTTAAAAATAAAAAAATGAATCGATGTAACTTTTCTAACTGAAGCTTTAACAAGTAGTTCTACATTTATCATCTTTTAGTATGGACAATCTTTCGGACACCACCAAAGAACGCTACTGCTTCCAAAAATGGGAGGCTCAATACACAGTTTTGATGAATGAATCTTTTGGCTATCTCAAAATATTCTACCTAGAGCAACTTAATCCTCATTATGATGATATTTTACCAAAAAAGTGGCAGGAAATACCACTTCGCTTTGGCAATATCTCTGGCTGTCTAAGAAGGGCACTATAATTCTGTATTTTCTTTCAGTTGAGCCTAAACTTGATTTTGCAACACAATTGGTGCATGATCATTCCTGCGAGAAAAAGCATTCGTTCGTGATCTGAATACTCAAGAAAATACTAATTTCCATGGTTTACATGGATAGAACATTAAAATTTCCACAGCAGGAGACTTTAATCGGTTGAATTTTTCAATATGAGTCTTGTCAATATTACTGGCAAAAAGCATGCAAATTTTTGCTTGCTCGTAGCTGTCGATGGGTAACTTCTAATTTGATAAATATTTGATAATGGGAAATTTTATCAAAAATTTGATTGTATGTATGTTAGTATCATAAATTAAACTTTAGTTCCTCTTTGGCTACAGTTTATTCTCATAAGCAATTGGATTAGTATTTCTAGTTCCGTGTTTACTAGAATTACATTGTTCAATAATAAAATAACTCTTTATTTGTTTAATGATTACGTAATGAAATTATCAACAACTCTATTGTCTGATGCTTTTTTTAAATTGTCAAATTATTTGTAACAACTATATATTTTTATTTATGGTTGTTTTCCTTTCAGAAGCTGAAAGAATCCTCCAAAACCTAGAAAGAAATCAAGATACTATTGCTTGGCAATCACCAGGGAGATGAGAATGGTATCATTATTCGTTGCCTGGTTAGGTCAAACAAAGACTCGAATAAAGGTTTCTTATCAACAGTAAGCGGTGAATGTGTCCCCTTTTATATATCTATTAAAATTTATGAATTATAATTATAAAATGAAACACATAAAACTATCAACAAATAATGATATCAATATTATTACTATGTAAAACAATATAGATTTCCGCTACCCTAGTTCTCTATTCTTTTACATTTTTGCTGGCATAGAAGAGCAAGAAGTTATAGATCACTAGAATACCCTGTTTTGTTTTTACTTATGCCTTAACTCTAAATTTGTTACATTTTATTTTTTATTGTCTAACTACTGTTTTATAAATATTGTTTTTAATATCAATGTTTTTTGTAGCTGCAAAAGAAATCTTTTGAAAATTTGAACAAAATAAGAATATCAGTGGTTGGCAACTATCTGGATGAGAAGGACGACATCATTATTCTTTCCCTGGTTGGGTCAAATAAAGAATCCAATATAGATTTTCTATCAACAGTAAACAGTTATGTAAACAGAGTATGTTCTGGTCTATCTCATGCCAAACATGGACTGTATATGATTGGCAATATAGAATGCTTGAAGTCACAATCCGAGCTATGGAATAGAATTTACACCACTTTAAATGACATGAAAAAAATTGGGAATCAACTGGACCTGGTTTGTCAGGTAATTGGATTCACTTTGTTAAAACTCAAAATCGAAAAAAATCGTATTTTCTTCCTCTTTGTATAGCAAAAGTGTTCGAAGGCAAGGAGATTGAGGTAATGAGTTTTAGTTATTTACAAGGTAACAGATGATGAAGTGTTTAATCTGTGTACTTTAGATTGCGTTTGATTATTCCAACACTGCCTATCTGACACGCCGATGTGGCTTGTCTTATCTATTATCTCTAGAGATAATATTACTTATCTCTAGCTCTAGCATTTCACGAGATGTGAATGACGTCAGAGGCTAGTAGGATTAATACTTAAAATAGTCTGAATAAATTATTGGATAGTTGCCACCTGCTAACCCTGGAAAATACAGGATAACAAAGAGTAGTTGAAGTCAAATACTAGCACAAAATTCAATCTTTTCAAAAATACAAAAATTATGTGAATTTGTACGCAGATAAAAAAAAAGGAAGAGCAATTTTGGAGTTTGGCACAGGTGATTTTAACTAAGCAGTGCTTACAGTTGAGTATTGGTGATTAGTGTTGTTATTCACTTAGTTGCCAAGAGGATTTCAGTTGACAGGTTGCCACATAAGTGTTTGTTGTAATCTTTTACGGATTACGTCTAGAAAAGTTAATACTAAGCGGAAAAGTCAAATAATTAATGCTTGAACACATTTTTCATCCAATTTTTCTTTATGTGTACTTAAAGCTATTTTAATAGGATTTGTGCCATTTTTTATCCATCCATATTAGTCAGAAGCCTTCTTTTCAAGCCATTCTTTCCTGATATTCATATTTGTGCACACCCAAAACCAAACCCTAGAAATCAAAAGCTTTCTATATTACTATGCAAATTAAATGGCTTATTTGATTCTTTTCAAACATTTCCCGTCATATTCATATTTGTGCATACCCCACACCAAACCACAGTAGTCAAAAGTCTCCTATATCATCATACTCTTCAGAATCCTTCTTTTTGCTATTTGTAAAAAATATTTCGTGCTTTATTTCCTCCTAAACATGTTGAGACCCTAAAGAATTTTCTTATCATCATAATCTTAGAAAAAACTTCGATAATTTTACCCAAAATTTCTATTTTTTGCTTGCAAATTTAGATTATTTAGATATTCATAAAATACTTTACCCTCTCGTTTTCACCGTTTTTGCAACTAAGATCTTTACAAATTATTTATTTTTAGCTATTTACTTTTCCTATCACCAAATTTTAAAGAAATGTCTTTTACTCGCTTCCAGATTTGATATTTGCAAATACCTCACACGTAAATCTTTTGAAAGCTCAATAACGAAATTCCACCCTCTCAGCTTATTAAAGGAAAACTCAAGGAAAGGAATGACAAGGAAAAGGAAAGACATAGTTATAAGGTTTTTTGACTACGCTGAATAAAATGGCTATCTCAGAATTTTGATCCGTTGACTTTGGTAAAATAGTTAGCGTGGGAGGGGGCCTAGGTGCCCTCCAATTTTTTTGGTCACTTAAAAAGGGCACTAGAACATTTCATTTCCGTTAGAATGAGCCCTCTTGCAACATTCTAGGACAACTGGGTCGATACGATCACCCCTGGGAAAAAGAAAAAAAACAAAACAAAAAAACAAAAAAACAAATAAACACGCATCCGTGATCTGCCTTCTGGCAAAAAATACAAAATTCCACATTTTTGATTATAGGAGCTTTAAACTTCTACAGTAGAGTTCTCTGATACTCTGAATCTGATGGTGTGATTTTCGTTAAGATTCTAAGACTTCTAGGAGGCGTTTCCCCCTATTTTCTAAAATAACGCAAATTTTCTCAGGCTCGTAACTTTTGATGGGTAAGACTAAACTTGATGAAACTTATATATTTAAAATCAGCATTAAAATGCGATTCTTTTGATGTAGGTATTGGCATCCATTTTTTAGAGTTTTGGTTACTATTGAGCCGGGTCGCTCCGTGAACAGTTACCACGAACTGTTTGATAAGATATACACTAAACTCTTTTCTTGAATTTTATATTTATGCTGACTCATAGTTCTCATACAGTTGAAAAACCATAGTGGGAAGTAGTTTTTTTTTTAATATTATTCATATGTCAAACCATTTACCAGTTCACTGAGGAGAAAAAAACTGCGATGTCTATTTTACGATTCATCTTTCACTCCTAGTTGCCACTTATCTTACCATTTGAAAGTTCATACTCCAGAAAAGCCTATGTATGCATAATATATTCTAAAAAATTTTCCTCGAAAATTTATATTATCCAACCAATTGAGACTTCATACTAAAGAAAATCCTTTTACCTACAAAATACGTGCAAAAGAATTTTTTTCAAGCTTCACAAACCGTGACGGCTTAACTCCAAAAATTCATTAAAATCAAAAGATATAAAGAGGAAAATACATTTTCATTAACATCGAAGATTTCCAAAATATTAAGATTCCGTAAAACTTCCTATAAAGCGGTCAGTTACTGTTCCTCCAATATGTTTTGCAGGTTCATGATACAGTAACTCAAGTAACAAATGCCATTGATTTTGCTGCTGCTATTGATGGAGGCTGTATGCAAAAATGTTACGCAATTTTGAACTGTGGTCATTTATGCCAAAGAATCTGTCATTTTGACGATCGAGATCACCTTCAATATAAATGCAACGAAACTTGTGACCGATATATCTGCTCTGAAAAGCATCAATGTCCTAGGAAATGTTTCGAAGAATGTGAAAAATGCATAATTAAAATTGAGAAAACTTTACCCTGTGGCCACACAGCCACGTTACCCTGTTTTGTTGATAGTTTAGACTACAAGTGCTGGGTTATGGTTGAAGAAGTTTTACCAGATTGTGGTCATCTTATACAACAGCGATGCCAATACAGACAACTCTCTGCCAATTTTTCTGCCTTTTGCAGTAACCTCTTTGCAATAAACACATCATGCACAGTAACCGTTTGCAATAAACAATGCAATATTCCATTACCCTGTGGACACCAATGTACCAGACAATGCCACGTAAATGTAAGTATTAGGCTGAATAAATCATTTTCTTGTAAATTAATTGTGTTGACCTTTCAATTTTTATTGAATATAACAATGACTTGGCTTAAGGAATGAAAAATTGATTTTGACCAACGAAAAGAAAAGATTAATGTAATAACCGGAAAAAATAATACTAGATGTGTTTAAACTGCCTTCAACTACAAAAGAAACTTCCTCTATCTAAATTAATCTTCCTCTATCTAAATTAATCTTACAGTAAATGTTAAGATATTAAGACCAACACTTTTGACGATGATCGGATATTAATCTGAACCATGGATGGTTCAAAATATCTGTTCAGAGCTGAAGATGAAGATATGTTGAAATGAAAATATGATACTTTTCTGAGAAACTGATGAATATATTAGGAACTTAATTTATTGACCATAAATCTAAATCAAACGGACTGGATGAATAATTTACTTAGTTTAAATACATCTTAAATATAACTGAAGAAACATCATAGTTAATTACGCTATGCGAGGCCTCACTGATAGAAAGCTTAACGTTGTTAAGAAACATTATATGAATGACGGATTGTGGGTTTTTAAGAAAATCACGTTCTTAAGCTATTCATAAGGGAGTAAACATGAAATAGTACATAAAAATAAAGGTCATGGAACAAATTAAATACGGTCAAAAATAAGCTATGTCTGCAACAGGCGAAAAGTTTGCAGTATTCAAACACTGAATAACCTGGTGATTATTCAAAAACTGATCCCTGTCTTAAATCGAAGTTGTTTGATTATTTAATGATTTTTACCATTTGATATTTCATAAATGTTTCGTATAATGTTTGAATTTGAAGGTTTTTCGTTACTACATTCCCGAACATATTAAGCTCTTATTTCCGAACACAGTATTTTCTCAGTTACATTCTTAAACTTATTAAGCTCTTATTCAAAATTTAAACTATAATAAATTCTCACGCTGTGTAGTTTCTATTTATGTTTGTTGCTATTATTTTCTATTGTTATTTTGATGGATCCAAGAAATTCTATATATTACTTACAGTTAAATCTTTCAATTACAGTTGGTTTTACCTTGAAGCAAAGAATTTTATTCTTTCTATATTTTTCGATTACAAAATATTTAATTCACTGTGTATTTTATTTATTCTTTAATATTGTCAGTTTACTTTTTCAGCACTATTCCAAGTATGTTTTGAGAAAACTTATATTCCTTTCAACGCATATGAATTTGTTTCAATGCCGATGAAGCCTTAGTTCCTGAAAATTGTCTTTACTAATGCTTCCTATTTAGTTTTTTTTTTCTTTGGCATATTGGGTTAATTCATCTTCTTATATATTTGCTTTGTTTCAGAGGTTCTGTCTTTTATATTATATTATTTTTTGGGCTGGATAATACATAGACCAAGACTTAAGGGCCTAACCCCAGATACTTTATGATTTTTTCACAATTAATCATCATTTCGATAGTGTTAGAGTTGTTATTCTTTTTCGTACTGTTAGACGAAATTAACCATCTCACTCCCCCCCCCCCCATGGCCCAAAAAGATAATCTTTTCACAAAATAATTCAAGATTACTAAATGGCTATGATTGCCAGGTAAGAGATATCTGGGTTCTTCGAGGGATATAATACGGGTTCCTACATTTTGTATTTTTCAAAACAGGTCCTTTTATCGTTTCTCTAGGTATTCCTGGAAACACGGTTGGATCGAATAATTTAACATTTTTATTTCCATCGCATATTTATTTTTTTATTTAAATTCTTAGGACGATCCTGAACATAAAAAATACGTCTGCAAAGAGAAATGTGAAAAGAAAAACAAAGGATGCAAAGGAGATCATCAATGTCGCCGATTATGCTCTGAAGATTGTTTGAAGTGTGAGGTCGTCATCAAAGCTGCATTACCTTGCGGACATGAGGCTAGAATAGAATGTGGGGCAGATATTCAAAAGCACATCTGTACTGTTGAGGTTAAGCAGGTTTTCCCAAAATGCCAGCATACCATCACTAAGCCATGTCATAAAGTTCAAGAATATGTTGACTTGAGTGAATCCTTCGATGATTCTAAAAATCAGGTAATGTTTCTTAAAGAAAAAAAATGAAAAGCTAAGCAAAAATAAACATTCAGGTTAAATACGATTTTGAACAGAAATATCTGTTTTCTAATTTTTGGAGGATACTGTAATATCTTATCAAATTAGTGTGGAAAACATGGTCACTTACCTATGTGGTAAGCCATTTCCAAATTTCCAATTTCTAGTATTGAAAATATTTTTAAAATTTGATACAAACACAATAAATAGATCGATAAAATAAGTAAAACTACAAGTAAAACAATCAAATCTTGATTAAATATTGAAAGGTTTCCCTTATCACCAAAGTATATTTTACTAATACTTTAACCCCCTCATACCTTATAACTGCTACTAGCCTAACTGACATTCGTAATTTCACTGTCCTTTCAGCAAAGTTCTAAAACTGTATCTACACCGTGTTTAAAAACAGTCTGTTGTGCACATTTCTTGTATATTAGGAATTAGGACCTCTAAGGAAAAATTTAGTCTACCGTGCTATAATTTTCCCTATGCCCAATCTAGTATTCAATTAACCCATTTTTTTGTAGCAAATATTGCATTATTCCCATATAATACATCAAAAATAGAAAAATAGGGTAAATTGAAAACATTAATTATTTAATCTACAAACCTTTTTCTTTCTCAAAAAGAATTTGTCAAACAGTTCGTGGTAACGAACTGTAGTAAGGAGCGACCCGGCTCAATAGTAACTAAAACTCTAAAAAATGGATTTTAATGGATCTAAAAATGGATCTAATAGTTTTGATACCAATAGCTACATCAAAAGAATCGCATTTTAATGCTGGTTTTAAATATATAAGTTTCATCAAGTTTAGTCTTACCCATCAAAAGTTACGAGCCTAAGAAAATTTGCGTTATTTTAGAAAATAGGGGGAAACAACCCCCTAAAAGTCATAGAATCTTAACAAAAATCACACCATCAGATTCAACGTATAAGAGAACCCTACTGTAGAAGTTTCAAGCTCCTATCTACAAAAATATGGAATTTTGCATTTTTGGCCAGAAGGCAGATCACGGATGCGTGCTTATTTGTTTATTTGTTTTTTTGTTTGTTTGTTTTTTTTTCCTTTTCCAAGGGGTGATCGTATCGACACAGTTGTCCTAGAATGTTGCAAGAGGGCTCATTCTAACGGAAATGAAAAGTTCTAGTGCCCTTTTTAAGTGACCAAAAAAATTGGAGGGCACCTAGGCCCCCTCACACGCTAATTATTTTCCCAAAGTCAACGGATCATAATTCTGAGATAGCCATTTTATTCAGCGTAGTCGAAAAACTTTTTAACTATGTCTTCGGGGACGACTTACTCCCCCACAGTCCCCATCGGAGGGGCAACAAGTTGCAAACTTTGACCTGTGCTTACATATAGTAATGGTTATTGGGAAGTATACAGGTGTTTCCAGGAGGATTTTTTTGGTTGAGGGGAGGGGTTGAGAAGAGGGGGATACGCTGGGGGAACTTTCCATCGAGAATTTGTCATGGGAGAAGAAAATTTCCATGAAGGGAGAGCAGGATTTACTAGCATTATTAAAACAATTAAAAAATAAATGTGAAAAAGCTGTTTCAGTTGGAAGTAAGGAACAGCAATAAGACTTAAAACAAACAGAAATTATTACCCATATGAGGGGCTCACCTCCTTCTAATACCTCGCTCTTTACGCTAAAGTATTTTTAGTAATTTCAACTATTTATTCTACGGCTTTTGTGATTCAGGGGTCATTCTTAATGAATTGGGATAAAATTTAAGCTTTAGTTTAAAGAGCGAGTTACTGACGACGGGGCGAATCCCCTCATATATGTAATAAAAACATGAGAATACAAAAGTTCTTTACGTAAGCTAATTTATAAGTTACGTAAATCTTTTACCAATAAAAAGAGTCGTAAAAAATTAAAAGTTCTAGTTGCCTTTTTAATTAACCAAAAAATCGGAGGGCAACTAGGCTTCGTACCCCGCTCTTTTTTTCTCAAAATCATTCGATCAAAATTATGAGAAAGCCATTTAGCCAAACAAAAAAAAAAAAAATATGCAAATTTCGTTTTGATTATATCTCTGCGGAGAGCCAAAATCAAAACATGCATTGATTCAAAAACGTTCAGAAATTAAATAAAAAAAACAAGTTTTTTTAACTGAAAGTAAGGAGCGACATTAAAACTTAAAACGCACAGAAATTACTTCGTATATGAAAGAGGCTGCTTCCTCATCAACGCCCCACTCTTTACGCCAAATTTTTTTACTGTTTTAAAAAGAAGAATTGAGAGAAAGAGTCAAACTTTAGCGTAAAGAGTGGGGCGTTGATGAGGAAGCAGCCTCTTTCATATACGAAGTAATTTCTGTGCGTTTTAAGTTTTAGTGTCGTTCCTTACTTTCAGTTAAAAAAACTTGTTTTTTTATTTAATAAATGTAAAGAACTATGTCAAACTAAAGACAATCAGGTATAAAGTCAATAATTATTTCTTTGTTATAAACAGGGGTAGAGGAGACGTATTGACACCTTGAAGGATTTTTATCGCCACAGCATCTTTTTTGGCTTATCAAAAACAGTTGATACTTCAAGGAATATTGAAGAAAACTCATATTTATACTTAAGAAATTTATACTTCAGAAAATTACAATTACAGCCAAGATTGTGAAAAGAACTAATGAAATTCATGATAACCAACTGTAAATAAAAAGTGACAAACCTCAGTTGTAACTGAAACGTTAAAAATGGAATTTTACATTAACATATATATATTATATATATATATATATATATATATATATATATATATATATATATATATATATATATATATATATATATATATATATATATATATATATATATATATATATATATATATAAATTAAAAAAACAAGTTTTTTTTAATGAAAATAAGGAGTGACATTAAAAGGGGTTTTTCCTCCTCAACGCCTCGCTCTTTACGCTAAAGTTTGACTCTTTCTCTTAACTCTACTTCTTAAAAAAGTAAAAAACTTCAGCGTAAAGAGCGGGGTGCTGAGGAGGAAAAGCCCCTTTCATATACGGAGTAATTTCTGTTAGATTTAAGTTTTAATGTCCCTCCTTAATTTCATTTAAAAAAAATTGTTTTTTTTATTTAATTTCTGGACGTTTTTTAATTAATGCATGTTTTGATTTTGGCTCTCAGCACATAAATAATTAAAAGGGAATTTGCATATTAATTTTCATTTTGGCTAAATGGCTTTCTCATAGTTTTAATCGGAAGATGTTGAGAAAAAAGGAGAGAGGGAGGAAGCCTAGTTGCCCTCCAATTTTTTGGTTACTTAAAAAGGCAACTAGAACTTTTAACTTTTTTACGAAAATTTTCTAATTCCTTAGGTCCATTCTAGTACCACTGGGTCGATACGATCACCCATGGGGAAAAAAACAACAAAACAAATAAACAAATAAACCCGCATCCGTGATTTGTCTTCTGGCAGAAAATGCAAAATTCCACATTTTTGTAAATAGGAGCTTGAATAAGCTCTACAATAAGTGTTTTTCCCTATTTTTTAAAATGAGACAAATTTTCTCAGGCTCGTAACTTTTGATAGGCAAGACTAATCTTGATGAAAGTTATATATTTAAAATCAGCATTAAAATGCAATTTTTTTTATGTAACTATCGGTATCAAAATTCCATTTTTTTTTAGTTTCGGTTACTATTGAGCCGAGTCGCTCCTTACAACAGTTCGATAGCACAAACTGTTTGATATATATATATATATATATATATATATATATATATATATATATATATATATATATATATATATATATATATATATATATATATATACTAGTTATATTTTTATATATATAGATTTATATATATATATATATATATATATATATATATATATATATATATATATATATATATATAAATAAGTTGTCTGTCTGTTATGTCTGTTACACTATGTCTGTTACGCCAGATTATATCTTATCTATATATACAAATAAGTTGTATGTATTTTTGTGTTGAGGGTTTGCATATGACGTCTGAAAAATATAGAAGAAAAAGCAAACTGAAACTAAAATGTAGAAACTGGGAATTGCATAAATATTTCAATATATTTTGAAAATAGATTAAAGTAATTCGAAAACCTTAAAACAGATACTTATAATTTTGAGGTTTATTATAAATTGTTGAGTTATAGTATGCTTGGCAATTAAAAAATTTTCTAACTGTCAATGTTAGAATGAACACTGACAAATTGAAAAACATTGATAAAGATAGAATGTTACCAAAAAGCCAAATCAGGCTTGCGGTTCAAAGAGAAAGGACCAGTTTAGGAATGTGCAATTTACGTCAACGAAGGCGTGTCGAGGAACTACCAGAGCAACGCGAAACCAGACTTGCTGCCGAAAGAGAAAGTAAAAAAAGAAGGCGTGTCGAGGAATCACAAGAGCAACGTGAAAACAGGCTTGCGGCTTCAAGAGATAATGCCAGATTAGGAATGTGCAATTTACGTCAACGAAGGCGTGTCGAGGAACTACCAGAGCAACTTGCTGCTGAAAGAAAAAGTAAAAAAAGAAGGCGTGTCGAGGAATTACAAGAACAACGTGAAAACAGGCTTGTGGCTTCAAGAGATAATGCCAGATTAGGAATGTGCAATTTATGTCAACGAAGGCGTGTCGAGGAACTACCAGAGCAACGCGAAACCAGACTTGCTGCTGAAAGAGATAGTAAAAAAAGAAGGCGTGCCGAGGAATCACAAGAACAGCAAGAAAACAGGCTTGCGGCTGATAGAGAAAGTAAGAAAAGAAAGCGTGCCGAGGAATCACAAGAGCAACCTGAAAATTATCGCCTGGCATTCAGGTACAGCCCAGTCGATGATTATAGTAGATTTGTTCAAATCGGGACTATGTCTAAAATTTGTCCCTATTGCAAGGCCTTGAAATTCAATGGTGAAACAATGGGAATGTGTTGCGCCTCAGGAAAAGTTAAACTTCCTCTATTGGCTGCACCACCAGAGCCATTGAAGACTTTGCTTACTGGAACTACGTCAGAATCTAAGCGTTTTTTATCACAGATCAGAAAATATAACTCATGTTTCCAAATGACGTCGTTTGTTGCCCAAATCGATACGCCTCCTGGCCAACATGTGACAAAAACGCCTGACAAAACGCCTCCTGGCCAACATGTGCGTAGATACAATGCTCCAACTATCGACAAAGTGGCAATCGTTATGGTCGGTGATCAGTTTTTACCTCGAGATATTATTCTTCATAAGCGAAACGCTCAGTTGGTAAGAATTGCTGAAACTCATCGATGAAACTCTACGATGCCGTACAATATCCTATCATTTTTTGGGATGGAGCCGACGGCTATCACTTTAATATTAAATTGATGAATCCAGCCACTAACAAAGAAATGAAAAAGAAATGCAGTGCAATGCATTATTATTCTTATAGACTAATGATTCGGCTGGATGAAGACAATTATATTTTAAAATGCCGTCAATTGTTTCACCAATATGTCGTTGATATGTATGCAAAAATTGAATCAGAACGTCTGCTATATATCCGCCTGAATCAGACCAAGCTCCGCTCTGAACAATACATTCATTTGCGAGATGCAGTTGTAAATGACGGTAATACCACAAACGTTGGAAGATTAACGATTTTACCTTCGTCATATGCTGGCAGTCCTCGTCATATGCATGAATATGCTAAAGATGCTATTGCGTATGTTTGTCTCTATGGTCGTCCAGATTTATTTATTACATTTACATGTAATCAATCTTGGGACGAGATACAGGAGCTTCTACTTCAAGGACAATCGGCGGTTCATAGACATGACATTACGGCCCTTGTCTTCTGGCAAAAGTTGAAATCACTGATAAACTACATAGTAAAACTTGAAGTGTTTGGGTCAGTGCGATAAGGGATGTACTCAGTGGAATGGCAAAAACGAGGTTTGCCACACGCACATATACTAATCTGGCTACATAAAAAAAATTACTTCTAAAGAAATTGATGATGTGATTTCCGCTGAAATACCTGATGAAAATTTCGATAAGGGGTTATATGATATTGTTGTAAAAAATATGATACATGAACCTTGCGGTGCATTGAACAAAAATTCACCATGCATGGCCAAAGAAAGGTGCACAAAGCAATATCCTCGACTTTTAATATTCAACACAATTACTGGCATTGATGGTTACCAACAATATAGAAGAAGATCTACTGAAGATGGCGGTTAAACAGCAATAATAAAGAAGCGTAACGGTACCACCATCGAAGTAGATAAACAGTGGGTTGTTCCATATTCCTCATTATTATCAAAAACATTTAATGCACACATAAACGTTGAATACTGTAACTCCGTAAAGGCAATCAAATACATATGTAAATACGTCAACAAAGGCAGTGACATGGCAGTTTTTACCTTGCAGTCCGAAATTAAAGATTTCGACGAAATCGTACTATCTCAGGCTGGAAGATACATAAGCAGTAATGAAGCTGTTTGGCGAATTCTTTCATTTCCGATACATGAACGTAGTCCAGCTGTTGTTGACTTAGCGGTACATTTACAGAATGGTCAACGTGTTTATTTCTCGGAAACCAACGTGCAACAAAGAGCCCTGAATCCACCGGATACAAAGTTAACTGCTTTCTTTTCGCTATGCAAAAATGATTCTTTTGCAAAGAAACTGCCGTATACTGAAGTGCCTTCGTATTACACGTGGAATACTAAAAATAAAGTATTTGAAAGTCGAAAACAGGGTAAGTCAGTCGACGGCCAACCTACCATCTTCAAAGATACCACGATAGGAAGACTCTACACCGTTCACCTCAATCACCATGAATGTTTCTTTCTACGACTGCTTTTGGTGAATGTACCCGGTCCGACGTCCTTTGAGTATTTTAGAAGTGTAAACGGTACTATACATGACACTTACCGTAGTGCATGCCAATCTCTGAATTTATTGGAGAATGACCAACACTGGGGTAACTGCATCAATGACGCGTGCGAAACGTCAACTCCAAGTCAAATTCGTGCATTGTTTGGCATCATACTAACAACTTGCTCTCCATCAGCTCCTACAGAGTTATGGGAAAAATATAAATCAAAAATATCCGAAGATATACTCCATCGAAAACGGTTAGAGACATCATATATGACTCTTGATTTTACATCAGAAATTTATAACTACACTTTAGTTATTATAGAAGATTTGTGCGTATGTATGGCAAACAAACCTCTTCAGGATTTGGGAATACCTTCACCTAATTGTACCGCTGATGTTTCGACATGTGTAGAATTGGATAGTGAACAAAGTTACAGTACGAGTGATCTATTGTCGAATGTACAAAATAACATTTCTAAGTTAACATCGGAACAAAAAGACATTTATGATACGATAATGCGTTGTGTCGATAACAACGTTGGAGAAATTTTCTTTTTGGATGCGACAGGAGGTACTGGTAAAACGTTTGTGATAAAACTGATTCTGGAATCAATTCGATCAAAAAATGATATAGCGTTGGCAATTGCGTCGTCCATAATAGCCGCAACGTTGCTGCCTGGTGGAAGAACTGCTCATTCCGCTTTGAAATTGCCTCTGAATTTGTATTCTACAGAAACTCCCACGTGCAATATTTCCAAATCATCTGGGATGGGTAAAGTATTGCAGCAATGCAAACTTATTATTTTGGACGAGTGCACAATGGCACACAAAAAATCGCTCGAGGCTCTGGATCAATGTTTGAAAGATTTGCGAGGTAATTCGAAACCCTTTGGCAGCACATTAATATTTCTTGAGGGAGATTTCAGGCAAACATTACCTATAATACCTAGATCAACCCCTGCAGACGAAATGAATGCTTGCCTGAAAAATTCTAATTTATGGGCACACGCAAAAACCTTAAAACTAACTAGAAATATGCGTGTCCGATTGCAAAACGATGACTCTGGTCAAACATTTTCAGATCAATTGCTGGCAATTGGAAACGGAAAGCTCCCAGTAGACTCAATTTCAGGACGTATACAACTACCTGTTGGATTCTATAATTTAGTGACGTCCAAAAATGAATTGATTGAAAAAGTATTTCCGATTATTCCAAACAATTATAAAAATAATAAATGGCTAAGTGAAAGAGCGATTCTTGCACCCAAAAATATAGACGTCCACGAAATCAACAATATTGTTTTGACCAAGATTCGAGACCAGGCAGTCCTTTACAAGTCAGCCGACACAGTTTTGGAACCAAATGAGGCGGTTAATTATCCATCTGAATTTTAAATTCTGTGGATCTTTCAGGGTTTCAACCACACGTGCTACAACTAAAAATAGGCGTACCAATAATACTGTTAAGAAATATCAACCCACCAAAGCTTTGCAATGGCACGCGACTTGCCGTAAAAAAAAACAATGGAAAACGTAATAGAGGCCACACTCTTGACAGTGCCTTTTGAGGGTGAGGCTTTTCTTATTCCTTACATTCCCATGATTCCAACGGATCTGCCTTTTCAATTTAAAAGATTGCAATTCCCAATTCGATTAGCATTTGCAATCACCATCAACAATGCTCAAGGTCAATCATTCGAAAAATGTGGTATTGATCTTAATACCGTTTGTTTTTCCCATGGACAATTGTACGTTGCATGTTCGAGGGTCGGTAAACCTGACAATCTGTTTATATGCAGCGACAATTGTACAGCGAAGAATGTTGTACATTCGCAAGTTTTACGCAGTTAATTTGTATTGTATCTATCTATCTATCAATCTATATAAAAACGAGTTGTGTGTATGCATGTTTGTTTGTAAAAAGAGCGTTTGCATATGACTTCGTTATTAGTACATATGCATTAGTACATATTAGTACATATTTTTATATGCACAGACAATGGGAAAGCCAAGAATGTTGTATTTTCGCAAGTTTTACGTAGTTCAAAACACATATATAAATCTATCTATATTCATAGTTGGTTCACAGGGACACAACTACAATGGTGCGTAACTAATATGGTGCGTAACGACTTACGCGCGCGGGGGAGGCTTGGAGGGGGGGGGGCTAAGCGCCCCCACCAACTAGGTGTTGGGGTGGCGTGAAGCGCCACTCCAACTCTCTCTCTCTCTCTCTCTCTCTCTCTATATATATATATATATATATATATATATATATATATATATATATATATATATATATATATATATATATATATATATATATATATATATATATATATATATATATATATATATATATATATATATATATATATATATATATATATACTAGCTGTTGGGGTGGCGCTTTTCGCCACCCGAACACCTTGTTGGTGGGGGTGCTTCGCGCCCCCCCCCCCCCCCCAAGCCCCCCCGTGCGCGTAAGTCGTTACGCGCCATTGTAGTTGTGTCCCTATGTCCCACCTGTGAATATGGATAGATATATATATATATATATATATGTTTTTAACTACGTAAAACTTTCGAATATACAACATTCTTTGCAGTCCCATTGTCTGTGCATATAAATAGATTGTCGGGTTTACCGACTCTTGAACATGCAACATATAATGGTCCATGGGAAAACAATCCGTATTCAGATCTATACCTCATGATTCTAATGATTACCCTTGAGCTTTGTTTATGGTGATTGCTAATCGACGATTCCCTGTGTTGCCGTCGTCACTTATATATCCCCTTGTGCCCCCCGGTTTCCCCGTTGTAGTTGTGTCCCTGTGTCCCGGTCGTCATTTATATTCCCTGTGTCCCGGTCGTCATTTGTGTCCCGGTGTCCCAGTCTGTGATTTCTCTTTGAGGGTCCCAGGCGTCATTTATATTCCTTGTGCCCTGGTGTCCCGGTCGTCATTTGTGTCCCGGTGTCCCGGTCTGTATATACATTCGTTTTTGAATTGGTCTTTTTTATAAGTTTTAATTTTTTACCTTTTTTTAGTTTTTTTAGTTATACCTCATGATTCTAATGATTGCCCTTGAGCTTTGTTGATGGAGATTGCTAATCGAACATTCCCTGTGTCCCCGTCGTCATTTATATATCCCCCTGTGCCCTCCGGCGTCCCCGTTGTAGTTGTGACTCTGTGTCCCGGTCGTCATTTATATTCCCTGTATCCCGGTCGTCATTTGTATCCCGGTGTCCCAGTCTATATATACATTCGTTTTTGAAATGGGATATGATGAAATAAATTTTTGTATTTTTCTCCTTTTTTCTTTTTAGTTTTTTTTGGTTTTTACTTTTTTTAGTTTTTTTTTAGTTTTTTTTTCTTTTTAGTTTTTTTTTAGTTTTTTTAGTTTTGTTTTTCTCCTTTATTTTTCTTTTTTTTTTCCTTTTTTTTTTCTTTTTTAGTATTTTTTTTAGTTTTTTAGCTTTTCTGGGTTTTTTATTAGTTTTTAGTTTTTTTTTTCTTTTTAGTTTTTTTTTTAGTTTTTACCTTTTTTTAATTTTTTTAGTTTTTTCTACTTATATCCTGGTCGTCATTTATACTCCCGGTGTACCGGTCGTCATTTGTGTGCCGATGCTTTGTTGATGGTGATTGCTAATCGAACATTCCTTGTGTCCCGCTCGCTTTCTCTTTGAGTGTCCCGGTCGTCATTTATATTCCCTATGTGCCGGTGTCCCGGTTGTCATTTGTGTCCCGATGTCCCGGTCTGTAATTTCGTCAGTCGAAAACATGACGTCAGTCAACACACAAACATGACGTCACCCGACAGACCCACACACACACAGACAACTTATTTATATATATATATATATACTAGCTGTTGGGGTGGTGCTTCGCGCCACCCCAACACCTAGTTGGTGGGGGCGCTTCGCGCCCCCCCCAAGCCCCCGCGCGCGCGTAAGTCGTTACGCGCCATATTAGTTACGCGCCATAGTAGTTGTGTCCCTATGTCCCACCTGTGAATATAGATATATATATATATATATATATATATATATATATATATATATATATATATATATATATATATATATATATATATATATATATATATATATATATATATATATATATATATATATGTTTTTAACTACGTAAAACTTGCGAATATACAACATTCTTTGCTGTCCCATTGTCTGTGCATATAAATAGATTGTCAGGTTTACCGACTCTTGAACATGCAACATATAATGGTCCATGGGAAAACAATCCGTATTCAGATCTATACCTCATGATTCTAATGATTGCCCTTGAGCTTTGTTGATGGTGATTGCTAATCGACCATTCCCTGAGTCGCCATCGTCATTTATATATCCCCCTGTGCACTCCGGCGTCCCCTTTGTAGTTATGTCCCTGTGTCCCGGTCGTCATTTATATTCCCTGTGTCCCGGTCGTCATTTGTGTCCCGGTGTCCCCGTCTGTGATTTCTCTTTGAGCGTCCCGGGCGTCATTTATATTCCTTGTGTCCCGGTGTCCCGGTCGTCATTTATATCCCTGTGCCCTCGGCGTCCCCGTTGTAGTTGTGTCATTTATATTCCCTGTGTCCCGGTCGTCATCCCGGTATACATTCGTTTTTGAATTGGTATATGATGAAATAAATTTTTAATTTTTTCCCTTTTTTTCCTTTTAGTTTTTTGTATTGGTTTTTACCTTTTTTTAGGTTTTTTAGTTTTTTTCTTTTTTCTTTTTAGTTTTTTTTTGGAGTTTTTATCTTTTTAGTTTTTTTTATTTTTATTTATATTTTTTTAGTTTTCTTTTTCTCCTTTATTTTTCAGTTTTTTTCCTTTTTTTAGTTTTTTTTTTCTTTTTTAGTTCTTTTAGTTTTTACCTTTTTTAGTTTTTTTTAGTTTTTTAGATGAAATTTTTTTTTAGTTTTTTACCTTTTTTTCTTTTTTGTTTTTTATTGGTTTTTACCTTTTTTTTAGCTTTTTTAGTTTTTATCTTTTTTATTTTTTTTTATTTTTATATATATAGATTTTATTAGTTTTCTTTTTCTCTTCTATTTTTCAGTTTTTTCCTTTTTTTAGTTTTTTTTTAGTTTTTAGTTTTTTAAGTTTTTTTCCTTTTTTTAGTTTCTTTAGTTTTTTTAGTTTTTCGGCTTTTTTATTTTTTTTTATTAGTTTTTAGTTTTTTTGTAGTTTTTGCCTTTTTTTAGTTTTTTCAGTTTTTTTTTTAGTTTTTAGTTTTTTACCTTTTTTAGCCTAACCAGGATTTGAACCTGGGACCTTCATTCTCCGTTCTTACACCCTCTCTCACCGAGTGACTACTCCAGCATGTTCATTTTGGTGTTTTAAATGGTATATTATTAACCAAATTAATGTGTTTTACAATATACTAAGCATCGTCATAACAAAAATGACGACAACTAATTTCATGACGTCAGTCTTCACAGAAACATGACGTCACCTGATCCACAGATCCACAGACAGACAACTTATTTTTATATAGATATATATATATATATATATATATATATATATATATATATATATATATATATATATATATATATATATATATATATATATATACTAGCTGTTGTGGTGGCGCTTCGCACCAATTGGTGTGGGCGCTTTGCATCCCCCCCCATGCCCCCCGCGCGCTTAAGTCGTTACGCGCCATATTAGTTATAGTTGTGTCCCTTTGTCCCACCTGTGAATAGAGATAAATATATATATATATATATATATATATATATATATATATATATATTTATATATCATGAAAAGAGAAATCACCGATGCAACAGCACAAAAAAAAAGAGACAGAAGGAGAAAAGGAAGACTGTTTTCCTAAATCTATATATATAAAAATAAGTTGTCTATGGATGTGTCTGTCTGTTGGGTGACGTCATGTTTGTGTGTTGACTGACGTCATGAAGTTAGTTGTCGTTATTTTTGTTGTAACGGTGACGTCATTAAAGATATATAAGACATGCGTTCACGTAGATCTCTATTAATGTTTAACTTTAAAATGACTGATGAACTTACAATGGCAACAGCCGAGGAAGATGCTCAAAGAGTCTATGCCAAAAATCTTGCTGCTGATAGAGAAAGTAAGAAAAGAAAGCGTGCCGAGGAATCAAAAGAACAGCAAGGAAACAGGCTTGAGGCTGATAGAGAAAGTAAGAAAAGAAAGCTTTCCGAGGAATCGAAAGAACAGCAAGGAAACAGGCTTGAGGCTGATAGAGAAAGAAAGAACAGAAAGTGTGCCGAGGAACTACCAGAGCAACGCGAAACCAGACTTGCTGCTAAAAGAGAAAGTGAAAAAAGAAGGCATGCCGAGCAACTACCAGAGCAACATGAAACCAGACTTGCTGCTAAAAGAGAAAGTGAAAAAAGAAGGCGTGCCGAGGAATCACAAGAACAGCAAGCAGGGTCCCTTCTACCATTCTCAGGCGAGAATCATAAATTCTTACAATTGTACTTCATCAGTGATAGAAATTCTTCATTGAATGCACGTTGCGAAATTTCTCCCAAAGTTGAAAGGACAATTGTTTCCCAATTGCAACATCTTTTCAACGAAAATAATAATTTAGTACGTCTGTTCAAAACAGCCATCGAGTTGATGCCTACTGATACGCATAAAATTGTTATTTTCGCTGACAAAACGCCTCCTGGCCAACATGTGCGTAGATACAATGCTCCAACTATCGACGAAGTGGCAATCATTATGGTCGGTGATCAGTTTTTACCTCAAAATATTATTCTTCATAAGCGAAACGCTCAGTTGTTAAGAATTGCTGAAACTCATCGATGCTACGATGCCCTACAATATCCTATCATTTTTTGGGTTGGAGCCGACGACTATCACTTTAATATTAAATTGATGAATCCAGCCACTAACAAAGAAATGAATAAGAAATGCAGTGCAATGCATTATAATTCCTATTGACTAATGATTCGGCAGGATGAAGAAAATTATATTTTAAAATGCCGTGAATTGTTTCACCAATTCGTCGTTGATATGTAGGCTAAAATTGAATCAGAACGTTTGCTATATACCCGCCTGAATCAGACCAAGCTCCGCTCTGAACAATACATTCATTTGCGAGATGCAGTTATAAATGACGGTAATACCACAAACGTTGGAAGATTAACAATTTTACCTTCGTCATATGCTGGCAGTCCCCGTCATATGCATGAATATACTCAAGATGCTATTGCGTATGTTCGTCTCTATGGTCGTCCAGATTTATTTATTACATTTACATGTAATCAATCTTGGGACGAGATACTGCAGCTTTTACTTCAAGGACAATCGGCGGTTCATAGACATGACATTACGGCCCGTGTCTTCCGGCAAAAGTTGAAATCACTGATGAACTACATAGTAAAACTTGAAGTGTTTGGGTCAGTGCGATGCTGGATGTACTCATTGGAATGGCAAAAACGAGGTTTGCCACACGCACATATACTAATCTGTCTACATAAAAAAATTACTTCGAACGAAATTGATGATGTGATTTCCGCTGAAATACCTGATGAAAATGTCGATAAGGGGTTACATTGTAAAAAATATGATACATGGACCTTGCAGTGCACTGAACGAAAATTCACCATGCATGGCCAAAGGAAGGTGCAAAAAGCAACATCCTCGACTTTTAGTATCCAACACAATTACTGGCAATGATGGTTACCCACAATATAAAAGAAGATCTACTGATGATGGTGGTAAAACAGCAATAATAAAGAAGCGTAACGGTACCTCCATCGAAGTAGATAACCAGTGGGTTGTTCCATATTCTCCATTATTATCAAAAACATTTAATGCACACATAAATGTTGAATACTGTAACTCCGTAAAGGCAATCAAATACATATGTAAATACGTCAACAAAGGCAGTGACATGGCAGTTTTTTCTTACAGCCCGAAATCAAAGATATCGACGAAATCGTACAATATCAGGCTGGAAGATACATAAGCAGTAATGAAGCTGTTTGGCGAATTCTTTCATATCTGATACATGAACGTAGTCCAGCTGTTGTTCACTTAGCGTTACATTTACAGATTGGTCAACATGTTTATTTCTCGGAAACCAACTTGCAACAAAGAGCCCTGAATCCACCGAATACAAAGTTAACCGCTTTCTTTTCGCTTTGCAAAAATGATTCTTTTGCAAAAAAAAACTGCTGTATACTGAAGTGCCTTCGTATTACACGTGGAATACTAAAAATAAAGTATTTGAACGTCGAAAACAGGGTAAGTCAGTCGACGGCCAACCTACCATCTTCAAAGATACCACGATAGGAAGACTACACCGTTCACCCCAATCAACATGAATGCTTCTTTCTACGCCTGCTTTTGGACACTTACCGTAGTACATGCCAAGCTCTGAATTTATTGGAGAATGACCAACACTGGGATAACTGCATCAATGACGCGTGCGAAACGTCAACCCCAAGTCAAATTCGTGCATTGTTTCGCATCATTTTAACAACTTGCTCTCCATCAGCTCCTACAGAGTTATGGGAAAAATATAAGTCAAAAATGTCCGAAGATATACTCCATCGAAAACAGTTAGAGACGTCAGATATGACTTTCGATTTTACATCAGAAATTTATAACTACACTTTAGTTATTATAGAAGATTTGTGCGTACGTATGGCAAACAAACCTCTTCAGGATTTGGGAATGCCTTCACCTAACCGTATCGCTGCTGTTTCGACATGTGTAGAATTGGATCGTGAACAAAGTTACAGTACGAGTGATCTATTGTCGTATGTACAAAATAACATTTCCAAGTTAACGTCAGAACAAAAAGACATTTATGATACGATAATGCATTGTGTCGATAACAACGTTGGAGAAATTTTGCGAGGGAAGTCGAAACCCTTTGGCAGCACATTAATATTGCTTGCGGGAGATTTCAGGCAAACATTACCTATAATACCTAGATCAACTCTTGCAGACGAAATGAATGCTTGCCTGAAAAATTCTAATTTATAGGCACACGTAAAAACATTAAAATTAACTACAAATATGCGTGTCCGATTGCAAAACGATGACTCTGGTCAAAAATTTTCAGATCAATTTCTGGCAATTGGAAACGGAAAGCTCCCAGTAGACTCAATTTCAGGACGTATACAACTACCTGCTGATTTCTGTAATTTAGTGACGTCCAAAAATGAATTGATTGAAAAAGTATTTCCGTATATTCTAAAAAATTATAAAAATAATAAATGGCTAAGTGAAAGAGCGATTCTCACACCCAAAAATATAGACGTCAACGAAATCAACAATATTGTTTTGACCAAGATTCGAGACCAGGCAGTCCTTTACAAGTCAGTCGACACAGTTTTGGAACCAAATGAAGCGGTTAATTATCCATCTGAATTTTTAAATTCCGTGGATCTTTCTGGGTTTCCACCACACGTGCTACAACTAAAAATAGGCGTACCAATAATACTTTTAAGAAATATCAACCCACCAAAGCTTTGCAATGGCACGCGACTTGCCGTAAAAAAAAACAATGGAAAACCTAATAGAGGCCACAATCTTGACAGGGCCTTTTGAGGGTGAGGCTCTTCTTATTCCTCGCATTCCCATGATTCCAACGGATCTGCCTTTTCAATTTAAAAGATTGCAATTCCCAATTCGATTAGCATTTGCAATCACCATTAACAAAGCTCAAGGTCAATCATTAGAAAAATGTGGTATAGATCTTAATACTGATTGTTTTTCCCATGGACAATTGTAGGTTGCATGTTCGAGGGTCGGTAAACCTGACAATCTATTTATATGCAGCGACAATTTTACAGCGAAGAATGTTGTATATTCGCAAGTTTTACTCAATTCATTTGTATTGTATCTATCTATCTATCTATCTATATAAAAACGAGTTGTGTGTATGCATGTTTGTTTGTTTGTAAAAAGAGCGTTTGTATATGACGTCATTATTAGTACATACGGCTTTGTATATGCACAGACAATGGGAAAGCCAAGAATGTTGTATATTCGCAATTTCTACGTAGTTTGAAACACATATATAAATCTATCTATATTCACAGGTGGGACACAGGGACACAACTACAATGGCGCGTAACGACTTACAGGTGCGGGGGGGCTTGGGGGAAGCGAAGCGCCCCACCAACTAGGTGATGGGGTGGCACGAAGCGCCACCCCAACAGCTAGTATATATATATATAAATATATATTATATATATATTATATATATATATATATATATATATCTATATATATATATATATATATATATATATATATATATATATATTTATATCATGAAAAGAGAAATCACCAATGCAAAAGCACAAACACAAAAAAAAGAAAAAAAAAAAAAAAAAAAGAAAAAAAAAGAGACAGAAGGAGAAAAGGAAGACTGTTTTCCTAAATTAGTGATTAATATAGACCAGCACTTGAATGAGGCCTTAACCCTACTCATCCATACAATCACATAGGTCAAACAGCATAGCCATACACAATCAACCATAAAGAATAATCCATGGACAGGCAGTCATGTCGTCAGTAAGTATAAGTCGTCATTTACCAAACAATAGAAAAAATAATATAAATGACGACCGTGACACTCAAAGAGAAATTACAGACTGGGATACCGGGACACAAATGACGACCGGGACAGAGGGACACAACTACAACAGGGACGCTTGGGGCACAGGGGGATATATAAATGACGACGGGGACATAGGGAATGTTCGATTAGCAATCACCATTAACAAAGCTCAAGGGCAATCGTTAGAAAAATGTGGTATAGATCTGAATACGGATTGTTTTCCCATGGACAATTATTATGTTGCACGTTCAAGAGTTGGTAAACCTGACAAACTATTTATATGGACAGACAATGTGACAGCAAAGAATGTTGTATATTCGCAAGTTTTACGTAGTTAAAAATATATAAATATATATATATATATATATATATATATATATATTCACAGGTTTTACACAGGGACACAAATACAATGGCGCGTAACTAATATGGCGCGTACCACTTACGCGCGTGGGGGGGGGGGCTTAGGGGGTAAATATATATATATATATATATATATATATATATATATATATATATATATATATATATATATATATATATATATATATATATATATATATATATATATATATATATATATATATATATATATATATATATATATATATATATATATATATATATATATATATATATATATAAATATATATATATATATATATATAAATAAGTATATTATAAGTATATATATATATAAATAAGTTGTCTGTCTGTCTGTCGAGTGACGTCACTGTCCGAATATGATGTCTGAATTATTTCGTTATATACTAATTCAAAAACGAATGCATTCTATATAAATGACGACGGGGACACAGGGAATGTTCAATTAGCAATCACCATCAACAAAACACCGTCAACAAACCATCACAAATGACGACCGGGACACAAGGAGTATGACCAGGACATAAGTAAAAAAAAACTAAAAAAAAGGTAAAAACTACAAAAAAAACTAAAAAGAAAAAAACAAACTAAAAACTAATAAAAAAAACTAAAAAAGATAAAAAACTAAAAAATAAAAAAAAAATAAAAAAAGGAAACAAAAAGAAAAATAAAGGAGAAAAACAAAACTAAAAAAATAAAAATAAAAAAAAAACTAAAAAAAAAAAAAAAAAACTAAAAAAAACTAAAAAAATGTAAAAACCAAAAAAACTAAAAAGAAAAAAAGGGGAAAAAATACAAAAATTTATTTCATCATTTACCATTTCAAAAACGAATGTATATACAGACTGGGACACCGGAATACAAATGACGACCGGGACACAGGGAATATAAATGACGACCGGGACACAGGGACACAACTACAACGGGGGCGCCGGGGGGCACAGGGGGATATATAAATGACGATGGGGACACAGAGAATGTTCGATTAGCAATCACCATCAACAAAGCTCAAGGGCAATCATTAGAATCATGAGGTATAACTAAAAAAAACTAAAAAAAAGGCAGAAAACTAAAACCTAAAAAAAAGACCAATTCAAAAACGAATGTATATACAGACTGGGACACTGGGACACGAATGACGACCGGGACACCGGGACACAAGGAATATTAATGACGCCCGGGACCCTCAAAGAGAATTCACAGACTGGGACACCGGGACATAAATGACGACCGGAACACATGGAATATAAATGACGACCGGGACATCGGGGGGTACACGGGGATATATAAATGACGACGGCGACACAGGGAATCGTCGATTAGCAATCACCATCAACAAAGCTGAAGGGCAATCATTAGAATCGTGAGGTATAGATCTGAATACGGATTTATTTCCCATGGACCATTATATGTTGCATGTTCAAGAGTCGGTAAACCTGACAATCTATTTATACGTAGGCAAGTTTTACGTAGTTAAAAACATATCTGAAAGTAATATACACTCAAATATCACATATTCAGCGTTTTTCTCACAGTTACTTCGTTATGCAAGGATTTGTAGTAATTATATTGATTTTAAAAATAGATGTAAAATCTTAAGCCAAAAATTGATATCAAGAGGTTTTTCTGCAAATAAATTAACTTGGCAATTTAAAAAATTTAGTTTTCATTATAGCGAACTTTTAAATAAATATCAAAAGAATTATCTAGAAATACTTAAAGAAATTTTTAACTAATTTCGGAGGTTCGAGAAATGTTGTCACAGCGCCATTTATTTTGAATTGTGTTTCTAATTGAGCGGATTTTCTTAAAAATTAGCCACATGGTAAAGATGAATTCTATAATTGTTTAGTTCATTCAGGTTTTTTGCAATGTGCTAATATTTGTGATTTGGTAAAATTTATAATATTTAGTTTACCTATTGTTGCTAAAGGGAGGGATATATTAAGAGGATAAGCTTGTTTTGGTTTTACTTGGTTGTTTTACATTTGCTGTTTTTTTTTTTTTTTTCATAGACATGTATTTTGAGGGTGATACCTGACGTGGGGATGCCATGGATATTCTGTGGTAGCCACAACACTGTGCTGGGTAGAGAATTTAGAGTGGCGAAACCCTATATAGGCCAGTGTATTCTCCTGATGAGCCCTTATGTTGGGTGTTGCCTCTGAATTATTTGTCTATATTATTTTTTCTATTGTTTGGTAAATGACGACTTATACTTATTGACGACATGACTGCCTGTCCATGGATTATTCTTTATGGTTGATTGTGTGTGGCTATGCTGTTTGACCTATGTGATTGTATGGATGAGTAGGGTTAAGGCCTCATTCAAGTGCTGGTCTATATTAATCACTAATTTAGGAAAACAGTCTTCCTTTTCTCCTTCTGTCTCTTTTTTTTTTTTTTTTTTTTTTTTTTTTTTTTTTTTTTTTTTTTTTTTTTTTTTTTTTGTGTTTGTGCTGTTGCATTGGTGATTTCTCTTTTCATGATATATATATATATATATATATATATATATATATATATATATATCTATATTCACAGGTAGGACATAGGGACACAAATACAATGGCACGTAACTAACATGGCGCGTAACGACTTACACGCGCGGGGGGGCTTGGGGGGGGGGGGGGGCGCGAAGCGCCCCCACCAACTAGGTGTTGGGGTGGCGCGAAGCGCCACCCCAACAGCTAGTATATATATATATATATTTATATATATATATATATATATATATATATATATATATATATATATATATATATATATATATATATATATATATATATATATATATGTTTTTAACTACGTAAAACTTGCGAATATACAACATTCTTCGATGGCCCAATTTCTGTGCATATAAATAGATTGTCAGGTTTACCGACTCTTGAACTTGCAACATAAAATTGTCCATAGGAAAAACAATCCGTATTCAGATCTATACCTGATTATTCTAATGATTGCCCTTGAGCTTTGTTGATGGTGATTGCTAATCGAATATTCCCTGTGTCCTCGTCGTCATTTATATATCCCCCTTTGCCCCCGGCATCCCCCTTTTAGTTGTGTCCCTGTGTCCCGGTCGTCATTTATATTCCTAGTATCCCGGTCGTCATTTGTGTCCCAGTCTCCCAGTCAGTAATTTCTCTTCGAGCGTCCTGGTCGTCCTTTATATTCCCTGTGTCCCGGTGTCCCGGTCGTCATTTGTGTCCCAGTGTCCCGGTCTGTAATTTATCTTTGAGCGTCCCGGTCGTCATTTATATCTCCCGGTTGTTATTGGTGTCCCAGTGTCTCAGTCTGTAATTTCTCTTTGAGTGTCCCGGTCGTCATTTATATTCCCTGTGTCCTGGTTTTTAGTTTTCTTTTTCTCCTTTAATTTTCAGTTTTTTTCCTTTTTTGTTTTTTTTTTCTTTTTCAGTTTTTAGTTTTTTTGTAGTTTTTACCTTTATTTTAGTTTTATAAGTTTTTTTTATTTTTTAGTTTTTTACCTTATTTTTATTTTTTAGTTTTTTAGCTTTTTTAGTATTTTCTTTTTAGTTTTTTTTGTAAATTTTACCTTTTTTAGTTTTTCTTCTTCTTTTGCATTAGTTCTAATGCCAAGGTTCGAACCTGGAACCTCTCGGACCTGGAACCTGGAAAGTAACGCTTTACCAACTCAGCTACTTCGGCTTGAATACATTCGTTTTTGAATTGGTAAATGATGAAATAATTCAGACGTCATATAATGACGTCACTCGACAGACAGACAGAGAGACAACTTATTTATATATATATATATATATATATATATATATATATATATATATATATATATATATATATATATATATATATATATATATATATATATATATATACATATATATATATATATATATATATATATATATATATATATATTTACATATATATATATATATATATATATATATATATATATATATATATATATATATATATATATATATATATATATATATATATAATTATATATATATATATATATATATATATATATATATATATATATATATATATATATATATATATATATGTATATATATATATATATATATATATATATATATATATATATATATATATATATATATATATATATATATATATATATTGTGATTCCTCGGCACACTTTCTGTTCTTACTTTCTCTATCAGCCGCTAGCCTGTTTTCTTGCCGTTCTTGTGATTTCTCGGCACGCTTTCTTTTCTTACTTTCTCTATCAGCCGCAAGTTTTTCGGCATAGACTCTGAGCAGCTTCCTCGGCTGTTGCCATTGTAGGTTCTTCAGTCATTTTACAATTAAACATTTTTCCGTCCACGATCTTCTTACAATTAAAAATTTGTCTTTTATCGATTTTCTTAAATACCTTGAATGACGTCATCGTCATAAAAAACATGACGACAACTAACTTCATGACGACACGATGACAAGACGTCACTCGATAGACATAACACACAGACAATTTATTTTTAAATATATAGATATAGATAGATAATTTGAAGATCATCTTGCTTAATTATTGACAAGTCCCCTGTTATAACATGTTTGTAAGTGGGATTTACAAATGGGCCATGTTGCTTACAGTTACAAACCGGTTTCCAATTTATATTACTATCTAATCTTTTAAGTATTAAATTATAATTACAAATAATTTGTCCAATATTTTTTGAAAATTTATAAGTTAAAACTGTACTATCATTATAATTCAAATTACTAGGAAGAGCCTCTATCACATCCCACTGATTTAAAATTTCCGGTAAATTAATATCTTCAATCTGCTTAGAAGAAAAATTAATAAGTAAATATAATCTGTTATCCTTATTGCCAATCTTATCAAACTTTTTCTTCTTTGAAATAGATTTCGTTTTAGTTAGAATGCAAATTGTATCGCATGTTACTTTAAAATTATATTCAAAAGCTGTATTATTCTTTTGAACTTCGTTGAAGCAAGGATGCTAGGGCTATTTTTTTTAAGTTTTAAAAATTGTTTTTAATTATTTAGTTTTAATTCTCACAATTTGATGTAAGTTCATTTATATATATATATATATATATATATATATATATATATATATATATACATATATATATATATATATATATATATATATATATATATATATATATATATATATATATATATATATATATATATATATATATATATATATATATATAGATATATATATATATATATATATATATATATATATATATATATATATATATATATATATATAGATATATATATATATATATATATATATAGTTCCTCTTTTATTCTTGTATTGTGCTCAAGACGGCCCTTGGACATAGGGCCGAAATATCCACTGAACTAATTTTCACTGTCTTGAAAAGATTTTGCCCTATTGTCTCTACTTTATATATGTTTGAAATGAAAAACTAAAAAAAAAAACTAAAAAAGACAAAAAGAAAAATAAAAACGAAAAAAAAGACAGAGAAAAAAAATAAAAAAGAAAAAAAAGACAGAGAAAAAAAATAAAAAAGAAAAAAAATAAAAAAAGAAGAAAAAAACGAAAAAAAGAAAAATTAACAAACCTAAATTAGGTAAAAACTAAAAAAAACTAAAAGGAAAATAAAAGAAAAAAAGAAAAAAAAGAAAAAAAGCAAAGAATTATATATGACGTCATTTTCAATATGACGTCAAAAATAGGAAAAAAAGGAAAAAACTGAAAAAAGATAAAAATCTATAAATGACGTCATGTTCGCAACGTGAAACCAGGTTTGCGACCGAGAGAGATAGTAAAAAAAGAAGACGTGTCACTGTATTACAAAAGTAATGCGTGTATAGTTATCCTGCAAGGTCACCAAAAAGGGAACACCAGGAGGAGACAACAGAGCAATGCAAAACCAGGCTTGCGGTTCAAAGGGAAAGGGCCAGATTAGGAATGTCCAATTTACGTCATCCAATCGATCCAAAAATGACATAGCGTTGGCCCTTGCATCGTCCGGAATAGCTGCAACGTTGCTGCTTGGTGAAAGAACTGCTCATTTTACTTTGAAATTGCCTCTGAATATGCAGTCTACAGAAACTCCCACATGCAACATTTCCAAATCATCTGGGATGGGTAAAGTATTGGAGAAATGCAAACTTATTGTTTGGGACGAGTGCACAATGGTACACAAAAAATCGCTCGAGGCTCTTGACCGATCATTGCAAGATTTGCGAGGAAATTCCAAACCCTTTGGCAGCACATTAATATTGCTTGCGGGGGACTTCAGTCAAACATTACCTGTTATTCCTAGATCGGCACCTGCAGAAGAAATGAATGTTTGCCTTAAAAATTCTAATTTATGGGTACACATAAAGACATTAAAATTAACAATAAATATGCATATCCGATTGCAAAACGATCACTCTGCTGAAATATTTTCAGATCGATTGCTGGCAATTGGAAACAGAAAGCTCCCAGTTGACTCAATTTCAAGACGTATACAACTGTCTCCTGGATTCTGTAATTTAGTGACGTCAAAAAATGATTTTGATGAAAAGGTATTTCCGAGTATTCTAACCACTAATAAAAATCCTAAATGGCTAAGTGAACGAGATATTCTCGCAGCCAAGAACAAAGACGTCAATGAAATCAACAATATTATTCTGACCAAGATTCGAGACCAGGCAGTCATTTACAAGTCAGTCGAGACAGTTCTGGAATCAAATGAAGCGGTTAACTATCCATCAAATTTTTTAAATTCCCTGGATCACCAGGGGATCTCTAGGCGTAACAATAAATCTTGTTGCGAAATATTAACCCACCAAAACTTTGCAACGGCAAGCAACTTGTCATAAAAAAAACAATGGAAAACGTAATAGAGGAAACAATCTTGACAGGGCCTTCCGAGGGTGAGGCTGTTCTTATTCCTCGCATTCCCATGATTCCAATCGATCTGTTTTTTCAATTTAAAAGATTGCAATTCCCAATTCGATTAGCATTTGCAATCACCATCAACAAAGCTCAACGGCGATCACTAGAAAAATGCGGTATAGATCTTTACGGATTGTTTTTCCCATGGACAATTATATGCTGCATGTTTTAGAGTCTGTAAACCGGACGATCTGTTTATATACACAGACAATGGGACTGCAAAGAATACTGTATTACAAGAGCAACACGAAACCTGGCTTGCGGCGGAAAGAGAAAATAAAAAAAGAATGCTTGTCGAGGAATTACCAGAGTATATCAGAGGAATTACCAGTTGTATATCCGCAAGTTTTACGCAGTTAGAAATTAGCACCTTGCAGATGTGTTGCTGGGACACGTTCTGGAAAAAAAACAAAAAAGTAAAGATGAAAAATTAAATAAAGAAAGAAGACAAAAACTAAAAAAAGGTAAACAACTAAAAAAACTAAAAAGGAAAAGAAAGAAAAAAACTAAAAAACTAAAAAACTAAAAAAAAAAAAAAATTAAAATTAAAAACAAGGGATTACAAGAATTCAAAAACCTTAAAAAGAAAGCCAAAACTTTGAAGCTTAGTAGATATCATTGTTAGAAATTGGACTTGCTTTAATAATAAAATATATTTGAAAAAACTGCAATAGAACACAAGGGACGATGAGAATCCATATATAGAAGCCTGCCGCGTGCCTTGCTGTATACTGTGTGCGGTTAGAACAAAAGGGACAATGAGAATCCATATATAGAAGCCTGCTGCGTTGCCATACTGGGGCCCGGTGGTGAAGCCGCCGGGGCCCAGCTAGTATATATATATATATATATATATATATATATATATATATATATATATATATATATATATATATATATATATATCATGAAAAGAGAAATCACCAATGCTACAGCACAAACACACACAAAAAAAAAAAAAAAAAAAAAAAAAGAGACAGAAGGAGAAAAGGAAGACTGTTTTCCTAAATTAGTGATTAATATAGACCAGCACTTGAATGAGGCCTTAACCCTACTCATCCATACAATCACATAGGTCAAACAGCATAGCCACACACAATCAACCATAAAGAATAATCCATGGACAGGCAGTCATGTCGTCAATAAGTATAAGTCGTCATTTACCGAACAATAGAAAAAATAATATAGACAAATAATTCAGAGGCAACACCCAACATAAGGGCTCATCAGGAGAATACACTGGCCTATATAGGGTTTCGCCACTCTAAATTCTCTACCCAGCACAGTGTTGTGGCTACCACAGAATATCCATGGCATCCCCGCGTCAGGTATCACCCCCAAAATACATGCCTATGAAAAAAAAAGCAAATGTAAAACAACCAAGTAAAACCAAAACAAGCTTATCTTGTTAATATATCCCTCCCTTTAGCAACAATAGGTAAACTAAATATTATAAATTTTACCAAATCACAAATATTAACACATTGCAAAAAACCTGAATGAACTAAACAATTATAGAATTCATCTTTACCATGTGGCTAATTTTTAAAAAAAATCCGCTCAATTATAAACACATAATAAAAGATTAGAAATTTAAGACAATAAATAAAAAGTTCCCTTTCCTATATTGGACTTATTGGTCACAATTCCGCTCCTTTTCACATCCGTCAAATATAAACCAGGGAAAATTTGAAAATTTATAGTCTATACCAAGGAGTGCATATTCACAACATTAAAATTGGGTAAGGCAAATACGGTATTTGGAATGTCCCACAAACCAACGAGAAATGATAAATCCCAAGAAGCCAATTTGTCAACATATGGCTGACTAGACTTTTACGCAAGCACAAGATGCTCCACCTGAAATAGCTGAAGGGTTGCTATAATTATCAAAAGCAGATAGCACTATCATTGTATGATGGTGCATGATGGATTCGAACCAGAGAAAAAAAAATCAAACTTTAGTAAATGAAGACAGCTTTGAATTAGCTGATAATCAACGAATATTGATTCAGCTTCTTCTAAAATGGAATAATTAGGAAAAAGAGGACCTAATGAGAGCAAAAGTGTTTAAACCATGTGAATGCAAATTTTTGACTAAAGTATTTTTATCAACTCTTATTTGCCCTGACATATGATATTTTATATAAATATGAGATATACACAAAACTCTTTTCTCGAATTTCATATTTATGCCGACGCATAATAACTGATACAGTTGAAAAACCATATATATACGAGATATGTGGTAAGCAGTTCTTTTTAAATATTATTCATATATCAAACCATTTACCAGTTCACTGAGGAAAAAAAAACAACTGCTATGTCAATTTTGCGATTCATCTTTCACTCCTAGTTGCCACTTATCTTACCATTTGAGAGTTCATACTCCAGAAAAGCCTCATATATATACATTAAATAAAATTAAAACAATTTTTTCTAAATGAAAGTAAGGAGCAACATTAAAACTTAAAACGAACAGAAATTACTAATAATAATAACAATAATTTATTGTTAACGAGAAAAAAGAAAAAAGAACAGCAAAAAAAAAAACACTCACGTAACAACACAAAAAGAGATAAACATGAACCATAGGTCGAATACTATTGATATATATTTAGTTCAGATTGCACGCAAGAGGAAAATTAACAATTCTGTCGTAACGCTCTCGGAATTTGGTGGCGAGGATATCCATTTTTTCACATATTTCAAACACTCCATAGCACCTAGAACTGTAACTGTTTCGTATCCAAATGGGTATACATAGAAAATATTTGCAAAACCGAAAAAACGCTGAACGGATCTGTTAACGGTCACTTTGAGAAAATAATCGCCACACTGGTATTAGGAAAAATATATGCGGTGCAAAAAAAGAATTACATAGGCGACCCAGTGTTCGTTTATCAAATTGGCCTTTCACCCTAGCAAGCAGCCCATAGGATTTTCTCAGTTTCTCCTTCAGCAAATTTACAATAAGTGTTCTAGTAGCTTTAATAGAGCTCCCAAATGGGAGACAAAGATACTTGATTGAAGAAGATGCAAATACAGTAATAGGGCCAACTTGAATAGCCGCATTTGGGGATTGTTGGGAACCCGAACCGAAAACAAGAAATTCTGTTTTAAACGTGGCAACTGAAAGTCCGACTCCGTTCAAGGCAGTGCAAACACTATCTACAGGCTTCTATAATCATTGGAGGTCATCAGACAGAAGAGGAATATCATCCGCATATGACAACTGACTTGCATCTATATATGGCTCAATTAGATATGGTGGTAAATGGCGAGTAGCCGAACGAATAGCAATATTAAAAATCACAGGGCTTAGCACTGAACCTTGTTTTACTCCATGATGAACATTAATACAGTTACTCACATGGCCTCCTGCTCGCACTCGAATTGAAGCTTTTCGATACCATGTCCACAGACGTGCACAAATGTAAGGGTCCACACCACTTCTTAGTAGAGATAAAATCCCTTGGGAATGTAGAATCTTATCAAAGGCTTTAAATATGTCCATAGCACAAACGTAAAGATTCCTTTTCGAATGCTTATGACGTTGAAAAATCACAAGAAAAGCTGCGTGGGCATTTTGGACATCAAGACCTTCACAAAACCCAAACTCTTGGTCCCCGTGGTCAAACTTATGACCAATTTCTCTATATAATATCTTTTCAAATAGTCTTCCTAAAACTGAGCATACTGTAATTGATCTATATGACTAACAAGATTTTGGATCTTTATTTTTCTATGGGACACACGTTACTATATCTTCACACAATGCATCCGATACATACTGTTGAGCAACCAATGCCTGAAACAATATTGCAAGATGTTCAAATAGTTCAGGGGTTCCATGAACCAAATGTTCGGGCTGAAGACCATCAGACCCTGGTGCTTTTCTACTCTTCAGAAATCGAATCAGAGCCTCAATTCGTGATGGAGTGATTGTAACCAGATTACGAGTGTGGTCAAGTTTTGAAATATAGTTTTCTAGGGTTTCTCGAAACCTAATATCCAATGGTGGGGGATCATCAGAAAGTAAAGAAGAAAAATATTTTTCCCATGACAATATATTAATTGGATTATGCTGTGAAGAAGGTGAAGAAATAAATTTAGATACACATTTCCAAAGCTGTTGGGGATTATTACGGATATCATTTGATAGGCTAGAAACTTGCCTCTGCTTCCATCGGCGAATAGTCTTTCTATATTCAACCTTAGTAGACTTCACAATACAAAAAATATATCCGGTCTTGGGGCGATCACAGTCAACCCAAATTCTGAACCAATGCTTATGATGGTTTTTAGGTTTTTGCAACTCCTCATCTTGACTCCATCCTTTCTTTCGGGTCCCACCACGAATGATTGTACAAGGTACCACGGGAGCAGAAGAAACTTTCAGTGAATGCACGATTTCTGCTAGGTAAAAATCTAGATCAAAATTATTACCTTTTCTATTTGTTGATAATAGGTGGAACGGCATTTTAATTTTAGAAAGCATAAAATGAAGACTACTTTGGTAAACCTGGATATTTATACGATCCCATTGGCTTCTCACAAACCACTTAGGCTTTCGATTATCCAATTGAAAAGGCAGATCTATATGAAACTTCAAACTCAGGTGGTCACTTATTAATATATCGCTAGAAACTTCAACAATTGCGCACTGTAATTCAGGAAGTTTTGTAAAAACGAAATCTAAGTCAGAAGTAGATCCAGAATTATGCACATAAGAAAAAGTTTTGACTTTGTGATTACCGAAACACCACTTGGGAGTGATGGTAGCAACATTTGCAAAAAAAGTGCAGAATCATCTTTAAGATCTGTGTTAAAGTCACTGCAAATTAGGAGTGACTTATTAGCTGCCGTAATTTTGTGAAGTGTCTCAGACAAAGATGCCCATGCTGATGCATATTTACGACTTGACTCCTCATTTCGGTAATTTGTGGGCATATAGACACAAACTAAAACAAGGTAGCCTAGATCAACTGACACGTAAAAATCAGAGGATTCAAAATAACTGCTATTGAACTGTTTACGAACTGCTATTACGAGACCACCAGACGGAAGACCTGATGTCGCCTTAGTAGAAACCACAAAAAACTTGTGTTCTGTGGATACCTCCAGAATTGAAACATTATCAGCATTTATAAGATGTTCAGTAAAGCCCAGAATATCATAAGTATAAAGCAAGTGCTCAAGAGACCTTAATAGTCTTAAGTATAATAAAAGTGTTCAAGAATTATATGAAACGGGCTCTTCCTCCTCAACGCCTCGCTCTTTACGCTAAAGTTTGAATCTTTCTCTTAACTCTACTTTTTAAAACAGTAAAAAACTTTAGCGTAAAGAGCGGGGTGTTGAGGATTAAAAGCCTCTTTCATATATGGAGTAATTTCTGTTCGTTTTAAGTTTTAATGCTGCTCCTTACTTTCATTTAAAAAACTTGTTTTTTTATTTAATTTCTGGATGTTTTTGAATTAATGAATGTTTGGATCTTGGCTCTCTGCATATAAATAATTAAAACGAAATTTGGATATTAATGTTTTTTTGGCTAAATGGCTTTATCATATTTTTAATCAAAAGATTCTGAGAAAAAAGGAGCGAGGGAGGAGGCCTAGTTGCCCTCCAATTTTTTGATTATTTAAAAAGGCAACTAGAACTTTTAATTTTTTACGAACGTTTTCATTAGTAAAAAATATACGTAATTTACGAATTAACTTACGTAATGAACTTCTAAAGCTTAAATTTTGTCCCAATTCCGTAAGAATGACCTCTGAATCACAAAGGCCGTAGAATAAATAGTTGAAATTACTAAAAATACTTTAGCGTAAAGAGTGAGGTATTACGAAGAGGTAAACCCCTCATGTGCTTAATAAGTTATGTTTGTTTTAATCCTGCTCCTTACTTTCAGTTGAAAAACTTTTCAGATTTCTTTTTTCATTGTTTTTTCAAATAATGTTAGAAAATCCTGCGCCCCTTTCATTGAAATTCTCTTCCCCCATGAGAAGTTCCTCCATGGAAATATCCTCCAACATAACCCCTCCCCTCCCCTCAACTCCCCCCCCCCCCTAAACCAAGAAAAACCCTGAAATCGTCTGTACACTTCCCAGTAACCATTAATATATGTAAACACAGGTCAAAGTTTGTAACTTGCAGCCCCTCTCACGGGGACTGCAGGGGAGTAAGTCGTCCCCAACGACATAGTTATTAGGTTTTTCAACTATTGTAAATAAAATGGCTATTTCAGATTTTGATCCGGTGACTTTGGGAAAAAAATGAGCGTGGGAGGGGGACTAGGTGCCCTCCCATTTTTTTTTGTCTCTTAAAAAGGGTACTAGAACTTTTAATTTCCGTTAGAATGAGCCCTTTCGTGACATTCTAGGACCACTGATTCGATAGTATCACCCCTGGAAAAAAAACAAAAAAAAAAACAAATAAACCCGCATCCATGATCTGTCTTCTGGCAAAAAATGCGAAATTCCACATTTTTGTAGATAGGAGCTTGAAACTTCTACAACAAGGTTCTTTGATACGCTGAATCTGATGGTGTGATTTGTGTTAAGATTGTATGACTTTTGAGGGGTGTTTCCCCCTATTGTCTAAAATGAGGCAAATTTTCTCAGGCTCGTAACTTTTGATAGGTAAAACTAATCTTGATGAAACTTATATATTTAAAACCGCCATTAAAGTGCGATTCTTTCGATGTAAATATTGGTATCAAAATTCCATTTTTCTCTAACAAGTTCATTAAAATCAAAAGATATAAAAAGTAAAATACATTTTCATTAACATCTAAGATTTCCTAAATATTAAGATTCTTTAGAATTTCCTATAAAACAGTCGGTTACTGTTCCTTTAATATGTTTTGCAGGTTCATGATACAGTAACTCAAGTTACAAATACCAGTGATTTTGCTGCTGTTACTGATGGAGTTTGTATGCAAAAATGTTACGCAATTTTGAAATGTGGTCATTTATGCCAAAGAATCTGTCATTTTGACGACCGAGATCACCTTCAATATAAATGCAACGAAACTTGTGACCGATATATCTGCTCTGAAAAGCATCAATGTCCTAGGAAATGTTTCGAAGAATGTGAAAAATGCATAATTAAAATTGAGAAAACTTTACCCTGTGGCCACACAGCCACGTTACCCTGTTTTGTTGATAGTTTAGACTACAAGTGCTGGGTTATGGTTGAAGAAGTTTTACCAGATTGTGGTCATCTTATACAACAGCGATGCCAATACAGACAACTCTGTGCCAATTTTTCTGCCTTTTGCAGTAACCTTTTTGCAATAAACACATCATGCACAGTAACCTTTTGCAATAAACAATGCAATATTCCATTACCCTGTGGACACCAATGTACCAGACAATGCCACGCAAGTGTAAGTATTACGCTGAATAAATCATTTTCTTGTAAATTAATTTTGTTGACCTTTCAATTTTTATTGAATATAACAATGACTTGGCTTAAGGAATGGAAAATTAATTTTGACCAACAAAAAGGAAAGAATTGATGTAATAACCGGAAAAAATAATACTACTTGTTTTTAAACTGCCTTCGACTACAAAAGAAACTTCCGAAAGCCTTAGCTATTGTGATTGTTCCATCTAAATTAATCTTAGAGCAAATGTTAAGATATTAAGAACAACACTTTTGACGGTGTTCGGAAATGAATCTGAACCATGGATGGTTCAAAATATCTGTTCAGAGCTGAAGATGAAGGTATGTTGATATGAAAATATGATACTTTTCTGAGAAACTGATGAATATATTAGGAACTTATTTTTTGACCATAAATCCAAATCAAACGGACTGGATGAATAATTTACTTAATTTAAATACATCTTAAATATAACTTGAAGAAACATCATAGTTATTTACGCTATGCGAGGCCCCACTGATAGAAAGCTTAACGTTGTTAAGAAACATTTTATGAATGACGGATTATGGGTTTTTAAGAAAATCATGTTCTTAAGCTATTCATAAGGGAGTAAACATGAAATAGTACATAAAAATAAAGGTCATGGAAAAAATTAAGTACGGTCAAAAATAAGCTATTCCTGCAATAGGCGAAAAGTTTGCAGTATTCAAACACTTTATAACCTGGTTGTTATTCAAAAACTGATCCCTGTCTTAAATCGAAATTTTTTAATTGTTGAATGATTTTTACCATTTGATATTTTATAAATGTTTCGTATAATATTTGAATTTGAAGGTTTTTCGTTACTACATTCCCGAACATATTAAGCTCTTATTTCCAAACACAGTATTTTCTCAGTTACATTCTTGAACTTATTAAACTCTTATTCAAAATTAAAACATAATAAATTTTCACGCTGTCTAGTTTCTATTTATGTTTCATGCTATTATTTTCTATTGTTATTTTGATGGATCCAAGAAATTCTGTATATTACTTACAGTTAAAACTTTCAATTACAGTTGTTTTTGCCTTGAAGCAAAGAATTTTATTCTTTTTATATTTTTCGACTACAAAATATTTAATTCACTGTGTATTTTATTTATTCTTTTATATTGTCAGTTTACTTTTTCAGCACTATTCCAAGTATGATTTGAGAAAACTTATATTCCTTTCAACGCATATGAATTTGTTTCAATGCCGATGAAGCCTTAGTTCCTGAAAATTGTCTTTACTAATGCTTCCTATTTAGTTTTATTTTTCTTTGGTATATTGGGTTAATTCATCTTCTTATATATTTGCTTTGTTTCAGAAGTTTTATCTTTTATATTATTTTAATTTTTGGGTTGGATAATACATAGATCAAGACTTAAGGGCCTAACCCCAGATTCTTTATGATTTTGATGATTTTATCACAATTAATCATCATTTCGATAGTGTTAGAGTATTTTCTTCTTTTTCATACTGTTTGACGAAATTACCCATCTCACTCCCCCCCCCCAGGGCCTAAAAAGATAATCTCTTCACAAAATATTTTAAGATTACCAAATGGCTATGATTGCCAGGTAAGGGATATCTGGGTTCTTCGTTGGATATAATACGGGTTCCTACCTTTTTTTATTTTTCAAAACAGGTCGTTTTATTGTTTCTCTAGGTATTCCTGGAAAGACGGGTGAATAGAATAATTAACATTTTTATTTCCAACGCATATTTATTATTTCTAGTTTGATTTTTTTTAATTAAATTCTTAGGACGATCCTGAACATAAAAAATACGTCTGCAAAGAGAAATGTGAAAAGAAAAACAAAGGATGCAAAGGAGATCATCGATGTCACCGATTATGCTCTGAAGATTGTTTGAAGTGTGAGGTCGTCATCAAAGCTGCATTACCTTGCGGACATGAGGCTAGAATAGAATGTGGGGCAGATATTCAAAAGCACATCTGTACTGTTGAGGTTAAGCAGGTTTTCCCAAAATGCCAACATACCATCACTAAACCATGTCATAAAGTTCAAGAATATGTTGACTTGAGTGAATCCATCGATGATTCTAAAAATCAGGTAATGTTTCTTAAAGAAAAAAAAAATGAAAAGCTAAGCAAAAATAAACGTTCATACTATCCTTTACCTTCTCATCTTCACCGTTTTTGCAACTAAGAACTTTCCAAAACATTTATTTTTAACTGTTTTACTTTTCCAATATTTTACAACATTTACATTCACAACATTAAGATTGGGTAAGGCAAATACGGTATTTGGAATGTCCCACAAACCAAAGAGAAATGATAAATCCAAGAAGCCAAATTGTCAACAAATGGCTGACTAGACTTTTACGCAAGCACAAGATGCTCCACCTGAAATAGCTGAAGGGTTGCTATAATTATCAAAAGCAGATAGCACTATCATTGTATAATGGTGCATGATGGATTCAAACCAGAGAAAAAAAAATCTCTGGAAGAAAAAAAGCGAAAAAAACCCATATGAGATATAAATATAAGATATACACTAAACTCTTTTCTCAAATTTCATATTTATGCTGACGTATAATAACTGATACAGTTGAAAAACCATATATATACGAGATATGTGGTAAGCAGTTCTTTTTTAATATTATTCATATGTCAAACCATTTACCAGTTCACTGAGGGAAAAAAACAACTGCAATGTCAATTTTGCGATTCATCTTTCACTCCTAGTTGCCACTTATCTTACCATTTGAGAGTTCATACTCCAGAAAAGCCTCATATGAACATTAAATAAAAAAAAAAGTTTTTTTTAAATGAAAGTAAGGAGCAACATTAAAACTTAAAATGAACAGAAATTACTCCGTATATGAAAATGGTTTTCCTCCTCAACGCCTCGCTCTTTACGCTAAAGTTTGAATCTTTCTCTAAACTCTACTTTTTAAAAGATAAAAAAAAATATCGTCAAGAGCGGGGTGTTGAGGATTAAAAGCCCCTTTCATATACGAAGTAATTTCTGTTCGTTTTAAGTTTTAATGTTGCTCCTTACTTTCGTTTAAAAAAACTTGTATTTTTTATTTAATTTCTGGATGTTTTTGAATTAATGCATGTTGGATCTTGGCTCTCCGCACATAAATAATTAAAACAAAATTTGCATATTAATTTTTTTTTTGCTAAATGGCTTTCTCATAGTTTTAATCGGAAGATTTTGAGAAAAAAGGACAGAGGGAGGAGGCCTAGCTGCCCTCTAGTTTTTTGATTACTTAAAAAGGCAACTAGAACTTTTAATTTCTTACGAACGTTTTCATTTGTAAAAAAATTATCCGTAACTTACGAATTAACTTACCTAATGAACTTCTATATTCGTATGTTTTTATTGTGTATATGAGGGGGTTCACCCCTCGTCGATACCTCGCTCTTTACACTAAAGCTTAAATTTTGTCCAAATTCCTTAAGAATGACCTCAGAATCACAAAGGCCGTAGAATAAATAGTTGAAATTCCTAAAAATACTTTAGCGTAAGGAGTGAGGTACTACGAGGAGGTAAATCCCTCATGTGCGTCATAATTTTTGTTCGTTTTAAGTTTTATCCTGCTCCTTACTTTCAGTAGAAAAACTTTTCCTTTATGGAAATATCCTCCTACATAACCCCCCTCCCCTGAACTCCCCCCTCCAAAAATCAAAAAATCCCCCTGAAATCGCCTGTACACTTCCCAGTAACCATTACTATATGTAAACACAGGTCAAAGTATGTAACTTGTAGCCCCTCCCATGGGAACTGCAGGGGAGTAAGTCGTCCCTAAAGACATAGTTATTAGGTTTTTCGACTATGGTGAATAAAATTGCTATCTCAGAATTTTGATCGGTGACTTTGGGAAAAACATGAGCTTGGGAGGGGGCCTAGGTGCCCTCCAATTTTTTGGTCACTTATAAAGGGCACTAGAACTTTTCATTTCCGCTAGAATGAGCCCTCTTGCGACATTCTAGGACCACTTGGTCTATACGAGGACCCCTGGGAAAAAGAAAAAAAAAAACAAATAAACACGCACCCGTGATCTGTCTTCTGGCAAAAAATGCGAAATTCCACATTTTTGTAGATAGGAGCTTGAAAGTTCTACAGCAAGGTTCTCTGATGCGCTGAATCTGATGGTGTGATTTTTGTTAAGATTGTATGACTTTTAGGGGGTGTTCCCTTCTATTTTCTAAAACGATACAAATTTTCTCAGGCTCGTAACTTTTGATGGGTAGGACTAGTCTTGATGAAACTTATATGTTTAAAATCAGCGTTAAAATGCGATTCTTTTGATGTAACTATTGGTATTAAAATTCCATTTTTTAGAGTTTTGGTTACTATTGAGCCGGGTCGCTCCTTATCTACAAATCGTTAGCACGAACTGTGATAATATATTCTAAACAGTTTTTCTCGAAAATGTATATTATCCAATCTATTGAGACTTCATGCTAAATAAAATCTTTTCACCTACAAAAATACATGCAAAATAATTTTTTTCAAGCTTTACAAACCTTTAGTCCTTAACCCTAAAAAATTCATTAAATTCAAAAGATATAAAAAGGAAAATACATTTTCATTAACATCTAAGATTTCCTAATTATTAAGAGTTCTTTTGAATTTCTTATAAAACAGTCGGTTACTGTTCCTTTAATATGCTTTTTCAGGTTAATGATACTAACTCAAGTAACAAATACCAGTGATTTTGCTGCTGTTACCAATGGAGGTTGTATGCAAAAATGTTACGCAATTTTGAACTGTGGTCATTTATGCCAAAGAATCTGTCATTTTGACGACCGAGATCACCTTCAATATCAATGCAACAAAACTTGTGACCGATATATCTGCTCTGAAAAGCATCAATGTCCTAGGAAATGTTTCGAAGAATGTGAAAAATGCATAATTAAAGTTGAGAAAGCTTTACCCTGTGGCCACACAGCCACGCTACCCTGCTTTGTTGATAGTTTAGACTACAAGTGCTTGGTTATGGTTGAAGAAGTTTTGCCAGATTGCGGTCATCTTATACAACAGCAATGCCAATACAGGCAACTAAGTGAATTTTTTTCTTTTTTCGTGCCCTTTTGCAGTATTCCATGCAATATTCCATTACCTTGTGGACACCAATGTACCAGACAATGCCACATAAATGTAAGTATTAGGCTGAATAAATCATTTTCTTGTAAATTCATCGTGTTTACCTTTCAATTTTTATTGAATGTAACGATGACTTGGCTTAAGGAATGGAAAATTAATTTTGACCAACAAAAAGGAAAGAATTGATGTAATAACCGGAAAAAAATAATACTACTTGTTTTTAAACTGCCTTCAACTACAAAAGAAACTTCCTAAAGCCTTAGCTTTTATGATTGTTCCATCTAAATTAATCTTAGATCAGATGTTAAGATATTAAGACCAACACTTTTGACGGTGGTTGGATATGAATCTGAACCATGGATGGTTCAAGATATCTGTTCAGAACTAAAGATGAAGATATGTTGATATGAAAATATGATACTTTTCTGAGAAACTGATGAATATATTATGAACTTAGTTTATTGACCATAAATCCAAATCAAACAGACTTGATGAATATTTTACTTAATTTAACTACAGCCTAAACGTAATTTTATAGAAACATCATAGTTATTTCCACTATGTGGGGGCCCACTGATAGAAAGCTGAATGTTGTTAAGAAACATTGAAAATTTTGCTCTCAAGCTATTCATAAGGGAGTAAACAGGAAAGAGTACATAAGAATAGAGGTTCTGGAATAGATTACTTACAGTCAAAAATAAGGTGTGTCTGTAATAGGCGAAAAGTTTGCAGCCTAAAAAATCCTGATGGCGGCTCAAAACACTGATCCCTGTCTTAAATCAAAGTTGTTTCATTATTTAATGATTTTTACCATTTGATATTTTATAAATATTCCGAAGGATTTTTCAATCTAAACGTTTTTCGTTACTGCATCCCCGAACATGCTAAGCTCTTATTTCCGAACGCATAATTTTTTTAAGTTACATTCTTGAACATATTAAGCTCTTATTAAAAATTTAAACTATAATAAATTCTCACGCTGTGTAGTTTCTTTTATGTTTCAAGTTATTGTTTTCTATTGTTATTAAATAAAAAAAACAAGTTTTTTTAACTGAAAGTAAGGAGCGACATTAAAACTTAAAACGAACAGAAATTACTTCGTATATGAAAGGGGCTGCTTCCTCATCAACGCCCCGCTCTTTACGCTAAAGTTTGACTCTTTCTCTCAACTCTTCTTTTTAAAACAGTAAAAAAACTTAGTGTAAAGAGCGGGGCGTTGATGAGGAAAGGGCGTTGATGAGCTACATGGCTTTCTCATAATTTTGATCGAATTATTTTGAGAAAAAAAGAGCGGAGGAGGAAGCCTAGTTGCCCTCCGATTTTCGGTTAATTAAAAAGTCAACTAGAACTTTTAATTTTTTACGAATCTTTTTATTATTAAAAGATATACGTAACTTATAAATTAGCTTACGTAAAGAACTTTTGTATTCTCTGCTTTTATTACATATATGAGGGGGTTCGCCCCCTCGTCAGTACCTCGCTCTTTACACTAAAGCTTAAATTTTGTCCCAATTCATTAAGAATGACCCCTGAATCACAAAAGCCGTAGAATAAATAGTTGAAATTACTAAAAATAATTTAGCGTAAAGAGCGAGGTATTAGGAGGAGGTGAGCCCCTCATATGGGTAATAATTTCTGTTTGTTTTAAGTTTTAATGCTGCTCCTTACCTCCAGCTGAAAAAAAGTGTTCATATTTATTTTTTCATTGTTTTTTTTAAGTAATGCTAGTAAATCCTGCGCTCCCTTCATGGAAATTTTCTTCCCCCATGACAAATTCATCGATGGAAAGTTCCCCCAGCATATCCCCTCTTCTCAACCCCTGCCCCCAACCAAAAAATCCTCCTGAAAACGCGTGTACACTTCCCAATAACCATTGCTATATGTAAGCACTGCTCAAAGTTTGTAACTTGTAGCCCCTCCCACGGGGACTCTGGGGGAGTAAGTCGTCCCCAAAGACATAGTTATAAGGTTTTTCGTCTACGTTGAATAAAATGGCTATCTCAGAATTTTGATCCTTTGACTTTGGAAAAATAGTTAGCGTGGGAGGGGGCCTAGGTGCCCTCCAATTTTTTGGTCACTTAAAAAGGGCACTAGAACTTTTAATTTCCGTTAGAATGAGGCCTCTCGCAGCATTCTAGGACAACTGGGTCGATACAATCACCCCTGGGAAAAAAAACAAACAAACAAACAAATAAACACGCATCCCTGATCTGCCTTCTGGCAAAAAATACAAATTTCCACATTTTTGTAGATAGGAGCTTGAAACTTCTACAGTA